>NC_090646.1:314319494-314509494 GCF_040937935.1 Hyperolius riggenbachi | reverse complement strand
GTAAGTAAAAATGCAAAGTTTTAAACAAAGCTCAGGTGTGCTTTAAAGAATTAAAAAAAAAACATCACCACGCAACTCCAGAAAATCTGAACGAAACAAAAACAAAACAGGATTTACACATACTTGGGCTTCTTCCCGCGGCAGGGGTGGGATACTGCTCCTGGCCCCTCAGTTACTTTAGACTCCTCTCCATCTGCAATAGCCACACTTAAACGAGAACCTAAGGTGGGTTCTAAGAATCCTAATAGCACACAGAGGCTAGGTCTTCATATAATGCCCAGCCTTTGTTGCTATACAGCGTCCCCCACAGGCCCCCCCTGCTCTCTGCTGTCCCCATAAATCAAAGCCGTGCTAGCGACACACAGCGTGTCGATAGCCGGCTGTTTACCTCTGTATGTGTCAGTCTCGCTGCTCCCCCGCCTCCTCTATATCTCCACTCCCCGCCTGCATCCCTTCCCTCCAATCAGCGGGGAGGGAAGGGACGCAGGCACAGAGTGGCGACATAGAGGAGGCGGGGAAGCGGTGAGACTGACACATCAAGAGGTTAACAGCCAGCTAGCGAATTCTCTAGCACAGAGTTTGATTTATGGGGACAGCAGAGCGCAGGGGGGGGGGGGGGGGCGGGGGCTGTGGGGGATGCTGTATAGCAACGGAGGCTGGGCATTATATGCAGACCCAGCCTCTGTGTGCTGTTAGGATTCTTAGAACCCACCTTGGGTTCTCTTTAAAAAGCTGCAACTGACCTCAGCTATGGTGCATGATGCTTTGAAGCAGCAAGGCGGCCGTGGCCCAGATCATTCTGCACATGCGTAGTTTGAAAATAATCCAGATCGCACATGCACAGAACCTTACTGGCCATCGCTGCTGTGCACAGCCACTGGGAAGCATAATCGAGGAGGCGCTGTGCACACAGGACTTTTCATGTGCCATAGCTATAACTGTGCCCATGACAGCTATGACAAAGAGGTCTTCTAAGGAAATGAGGGGCAAGAACACTTTGGGAAAAAACTCCAGAAATGTGTACATCCACTTTAAGCAGTACCTTAATCAACTTAGTGTCCTGGGTCCCTTCCTCCACTCAATCACCACATGCTGTCTCTTTCCCTCACAGGATGTCACACCAGGACCGGGCAGCTGTACAATTCCTACGCACAGTAGTGCAGCCATGTGGAAAACAGGGGGAGGAGATGAGCTTCCTTTCACTTTCCTGTCTGCTGAACACAGAGCAGAACTCCCGGAGGAAGCGGGGGCAGGGCAGCCTTACCATCTGATGTCTAGGAGAATGACAGCGAGCAGGGCTGCAGCGATATAGCCCCTGCTCCTGTCACACTCAAGTTAGTAAAGCTGCCCGCTCTTTTCCTGTCATTAGCCGCTGCTGCACACATAAACATGCATTTGTGTGCAGAGCAAAGCAGGGGGCGGCTGCTAACAAACATGGCACTTACTGTGGGAATAGTGTCAGTGGCTGTGGCGAACCTGGTTGGCAGATTGACTGCTCGTTTGTCAACCCGCCCCTTTCCTTGGCTCCGCCCTAGGCACTAGCCTTCCAGGCCTTTCCACAAATCCGGCCCTGCAGATGACAGCATTTCACTTGTGTGTAGAATTACTAAAGTAAATGGTCCTTAATGTGAGTCATTTCATCCCCATTTACCCTTGATAAGAGATCTTCCCAAGGGGCCATTTAACTCTGCATCCCAAATGTCAGATTCAGGGCAGTTCTCCTGTACTGTGTGCTTCCTTGATTGTCAGTCAGGCAATTAATCTTATTATTTCTGCTAATGAGACTTTGCTGTTGCTACCAGCTGGACTCTGAGCCTGTGTGAGAACAGGAGCCCAGCTACCTATGAGGCTCACTGAGCCTACAAAAAGAAGAGGGAGGCTAAAGCTTCTGCTCTGGCAAAACAGAAAGGCATCAGAAGGAACACCACAAGTACCTGAAGAGAGACAAGCATCTAGTTTTAATACTGGAGAATGTGGTTTGATAATTAGTATTTCTCACTCTTCAGATTTGCATGTTGCTGGCGACAAAAGTTCAAGAGATACCAGTCAAGTGTCTACTAGTGCTACCTCAAGAGTGCAAATGGATGTAGAGATGGAGGAACAAATGGAGGAACAAACCTTGTCAGAGGAATCAAAAGATCAGGGTGATTCACAATTTGATCCATTAGTGCTGTAAGACCCTGGCCTATGGATGGATTTGAGCAGCAAATTGAGAGATTATCTGGTACTGCATGGTCCAAAGCAGGTCAAACTTGCTCGTTTCCCAGAGGATAAAAAACACAGAAGCTTTCATTGCAAATATTACAAATGTCACCTGCCAAACTTGGAGACAGCAGAAAGACAGTGGCTGATGTACTCAGAGAGCAGAGATAGTTACATAGTTACATAGTTATTTTGGTTGAAAAAAGACATACGTCCACCGAGTTCAACCAGTACAAAGTACAACTCCAGCCTGCTCCCTCACATATCCCTGTTATTCCAGAGGAAGGCGAAAAAACCCTTACAAGGCATGGTCCAATTAGCCCCAAAAGGGAAAAATTCCTTCCCGACTCCAGATGGCAATCAGATAAAATCCCTGGATCAACATCATTAGGCATTACCTAGTAATTGTAGCCATGGATGTCAATGCTTTTGTTGCAAGTGATTCCCACCTAAAGTTTCGGTCTCTTTGCTGTGTTCTACAGGACTTAGTGATTGGAGCAATCTAATCAGGAATCTGGAAAGTCATGAGCAAACAGAATACCATACCATGGCATTCCACAAATGGAAAGACCTAGAAATAAGGCTGAGACTCAAATTGACCATTGCTGACACAAATAGAGATCTTATTGATTCAGAAACACGACATTGGAGAAAAGTGTTAAAGAGACTAATGGTGCTCGTTAGAACTATGGCTATGCAGAACCTAGCTTTTTCGTGGAACTAGTGACAACATTTTTCAACCAAACAATGGCAACTTTCTAAAATTGGTGGAGGCAATTAGCGATTTTGATAAGGTAATGAAGAGGCATTAAAACAGGATAACCAACAAGGAAACACACAATCATTATCTTGGAAAAACCATTCAAAATGAAATTATACAGCTACTATCTCAGCAGATCAAGGAGAAGATTTTGGCACATATTCATGCTGCAAAGTATAACTCTATTATTTTGGATTGCACTCCCGATATAAGCCATAAAGAGCAGATGACGTTAATTGTGCGATTTGTCACAGCAACCGAAAGTAAGGAAAGCAACACTGCAGCTGTCTCCACTAAAGAACACTTTTTATCACTTCTTGATATAGATGACACGTCAGGAGCCGGCATGACGACAGTAATGCTTCAGCAACTGGAATCATTTGGAATTAGCGTTCATGACATGCGGGGCCAAGGTTACGATAATGATTCAAATATGAAAGGCAAAATTAATGGTGTGCAGGCTCAAGTTCGCCGGATAAATTCAAGAGCTTTTTATGTCCCATACAGCTCCCATTCATTAAACCTGGTTGTTAGTGATGCTGCATCTACCTGTATTGAGGCAGTTGAGTTCTTCAATATAATACAGAGTTTGTATGTTTTTTCTCTGCTTCGACACACCGCTAGACTGTTCTAAAGGAACACCTGTCAGTAACACAGCAATGGATTACACTCAAGCCATTGAGCACGACTCGCTGGGAGAGCCGAATTGATGCTGTTAAAGCTGTCCGGAATCAAATTGGAAAAGTAGATGATGCACTTTCTGCTGCCATGGAAGATTCCACTTTGACAGGGGCAACTCGATCAAAAACCATAGCGGAAGCATGCATCCCAAAAAATATTTGCAGCTTTAAATTCTTGTGTGGATTAGTGTTGTGGTATGATGTCTTGTTCAACATTAACATCACAAGCAAGAGACTCCAGGAAATTGAAGCTGACCTTTCGGGAGCAATAGAACAGCTTGAAAAAACAAAATTGTTTCTGCAAAATTATCGCACAGATGAGGAGTTTGAAAAGGTCATCAAGACTGCTCAAACATTGGCTGAAGATTGAAGCTAATTTTCCACCTACTCAGGTTGGGAGAATCCGTCGCAGTCGCACTAAAAGGCACTTTGACTGGGTCATTGGATGAGCTGGTCACTGATCCAAAACAGAACTTCAAAGTGCAGTTTTTAACAGCATTCTAGACTGTGCACTGCAGTCAGTGGAGGACCGTTTCCTGCAGGTTAACCCCTTAAGGACTGCAGTCATAAAACCCCTTAAGGACCAGACACTTTTTTTCCTTTCAGACCACTGCAGTTTTAACGGTTTATTGCTCGGTCATACAACCTACTATCTAAATTAATTTGACCTCCTTTTCTTGTCACTAATACAGCTTTCTTTTGGTGCTATTTGATTGCTGCTGTGATTTTTAGTTTTTATTATATTCATCCAAATAGACATAGCCTTCTCTCCTCTTCCTTCTCCCTCTCCTCCTTCCCTCTCCCCTCTTCTCCTTTCTTCCCCCCTCTCCTCCTTCCTTATATCATCTCCTCTTTCCTATTCTTTTTTTTTACTATTTTTTTTACTATTCCATTATTTTTATAGATGTGGCATTGTGGATGTCTCGGGAGAAAACTTCTAGAGGTCTTTGGTCCTACAATATGGTCCTTCAATATTGGTCCTTCAATGTCACACTTTGGATTTCCCGAAAGTGCATGAATGGTAAACAGACCATGTGTCCTTCTCTCCCCTCTCCTCTGTTCCCTCCTCTTCACTCTTCTCCTCTTCCCTTTCCTCTCATCTTTCCTATTCTCTCCTCTTCTGTCTCACTATTTGACTGCACTATCGCCTCCTCTTCTCTATCCTCTCTTCCCTACTCTCCCCTCCCCTTTCCTCATCTCTCTCCTCTCTCCTTCCCTGTCCCATCCCCTCTCCTGTTTCCTCTCCTCTCTCTTCCCTTTTCTCTCCTTCCCCTCTCCTCTTTCCCTCTCCTCTCTCCTATTCTGTTTTACAATTTGACTCCATTATTTTTATTTCAAATGTTTTTATTAAGAGTTTTGTAATAAAAGTAGAAGCAGTTGTATATATAACATTGTATACAATCAGTATAAACACAGTAGTAGTAAAAAATAATATACTTATTGCGAGACAAACAAGTCAAATAAGAGAACATATTATAAAGTGTAATATCGTACTATACATTGAATTCCCAAACAGTAGCAAGCGCTATTGATCACCTTAATAAGATGTGGTTCCTTTGGGAGTAGTATTAATCTATATGTGATGAAACGCGGAAAAGCCGCTGTCTCTCAAGGCGAGGCGGCTGTTTCCGCGTCCAGCATGGCGTCACAACGCGGAAAAAACGCTGCATGCCGCTTAGGCAGAGCGGCGGAATCCGCATCGGAGGCGGCTCCCGCACTCAGTTCACTGGATACATTGCAAGACAGTACTGGTGTGGCTGGGACTGATAGTCCACCAAGATTCAGACTTACACGCGCGCGAGCACAGAGGCAGAGTTTAAATAGCAGTTAGAAGGGTGTCGGCTGACCAGCTGGGTCAGCTGACAAATTCCACTGCTCTCATTGGACCAGCAATTAGGGAGGTCCTGGAAAGGTCCTAGAGTATATATACTGCTGGTTGTTCACTTGCTCTTTGTCTGGCGTGCGATCACATATGTGGAAGCACCCAGATCCGTAGTCAGATCCGCAAGTGTGCCGGGACCAGCTGGAGCTGTAATCCTACACTTAGCTAGATTTTGTTGATAGCTTAAAGTACTAGTTTGATTGTGATCATTTGTTATGACTTTTGCCTGCCTTGACTACCCTTCTGAACTCTGATCTTGTACCTTGATATTTCTGATACCCTGTTGCCGAACCCCGGCTCGTTTCTAGACTCCGCCTCAGCCTCCTCATTCTGTACCTCGATATTTCTGATACCCCGTTACTGAACCCTGCCTGTACTTAGACTCCGCCTTTGCCTCCTGTTCTTGTACTTTATCTGTCCGTGTGTGTACGACCTGGCTTGTCCGACCTCGAGAACCGACCTTACCGTTAGAGGCGGTTCCTCGCTCTGTTAGCGACCTTTCCTCCTGAGGGTCACTTCCAGACATCCTTCCTACTGTCAGTCTGACTCCTCCCGTCTTGGAGAGCTCAGGTCTGCAGAAGGAATCTGTGCAGTACTCCTTGCTGCACTGAGGCCTAGTCCTCAAAGTGTTACTGTTACACCAAACACTACACTCTACTCAGGTGAACAGAGGTTAGCTAGTATATCGGATTATCGGTGAGACTGCAGATCACTTATAATCTGGTATATATCTGTATTCCCAGTGATACTGCAGATCACCGGTAATCAGATCCTCTCTGTGCTTCACCGATCGTTACAGAACGCCAGACCAAATACAAAATGGACGCAAACACTGATTGTCTGGGTGTACTTGCCACTTCGGTGGACAACATCAATCAAGTACTGGGCGCCCACATAACTCTTATTGATGCCCTATCAGGGTCTGTACAAACCCTCCAGACATCAGTGGATCATGTGCGATCCTCTCCTAGCTCTGACATACGTATGCCTGTACCTGAAAGCTTTTCCGGCCACAGATCTGACTTCCGGAATTTTAGGAGTAGAGTATTGTCCTATTTTGAGTTGAGACCCCAATCTTCGGGTACTGAGACCCAGAGGGTCACGTTTATAAAGACTTTGTTGTCTGGCGACTCCCAGTCTTGGGCATATAGCCTGCCCGCCGGAGACAAAGCTCTTACCTCTGTAGAGGAATTCTTTAAAGCTATGGCAGTAATTTACGACGATTCGGACCTTGCTTCGACTTCTGAGCGGAAGCTCAAGCTTTTGCGTCAAGGCGAAGGTCCGGTCGAAGATTACGCGGCCGAGTTTAGGAGGTGGTCAGTTACGGCCAGGTGGGACACTTATGCCCTATTAGATCGTTTCTTGTCAGGGCTGTCCGATGAGGTCTCTGATTTGATGTTAAGCCAGCCCGAGCCCAGAACAGTCGATGAGGCCATCTCAGCGGCCATCCGAATCGACCGCAGGCTGCGCTACCAAAAACAGACCAGGGGTAGTTCCCGTGTCAGAGGGGTATCTTACACTACGGTCCCAGTGACTCCACCTCCTACTATTTCACCTTCTCCCGTCTTGCCTCCATCTGAGCCGATACAGATTGCTCGGTCAAAATTGACCCAGGTAGAGCGAAGACGGAGAATGACCGAACAGCTGTGTCTGTACTGTGCTGAAGGGGGGCATATAGTACAGAACTGCCCTAACAAGCCGGGAAGATGCTACCGTTTAGGAGTGGTAGGGGGTAGCACCCTAGGTGCCCGGCTCATACCC
The DNA here is from genome assembly GCF_040937935.1 of Hyperolius riggenbachi. Classification (NCBI taxonomy): domain Eukaryota; kingdom Metazoa; phylum Chordata; class Amphibia; order Anura; family Hyperoliidae; genus Hyperolius; species Hyperolius riggenbachi. The sequence continues at coordinate 314,502,209 of NC_090646.1, read as the reverse complement.
TTAAACGAAAAACGTTTGCTCCTTCCATGTATGATTACATGGGGGACAAATCTGAAGCCACAGAAGCCTTTGTTGATTCTGGCTCCGCGGCTAACTTTATGAGTTCAGAGTTCGCAGAAAAGTTGGGCATTCCGCTCACCCCAGTAAAACCACCTATCCAGGTTACTGCTGTGGACGACTCCCCGCTGCAAAGGGACCGTCCGCTGTCTCAGACACCAGAGGTGGAAGTCACTATTGGGGTTCTGCATAACGAAAGTCTAAGTTTCTTTGTATTACACATGACCACCTCCACAATTGTTTTAGGAATGCCCTGGCTGCAGCTCCATTCGCCACAGATTAATTGGGCTACAGGACAATTAACCAGTTGGTCAGACTTCTGTTCCCAACAGTGTCTAGGGAAGGTGACGTTAGGTCAGACCAAGTTGCATGTGGAGGGGGTTCCCGAGCAATATTCCGAGTTCTCGGATGTATTCTGTCCCAAGGCTGCTGACAAGTTACCTCCTCATCGCCCTTTCGATTGCCCCATCGATCTCCGTGCCGGTTGTATGCCCCCTAGGGGTCACCTGTATAATTTGTCTGGACCAGAGAAAATAGCGATGCAGGAGTACATTCGTGACAATTTAGCCAAAGGGTTCATTCGCCCCTCCCGGTCGCCTGCAGGGGCCGGATTCTTTTTTGTTAAGAAAAAAGACGGAGGGCTGCGACAATGCATCGACTACCGTGGCCTGAATAAAATCACGGTGAAGAATCGTTATCCGTTACCATTGATAGACGATTTATTTACGCAAGTCACCAACGCTAAGATCTTTTCAAAATTAGATCTGAGGGGTGCATACAACCTGGTCCGCATTAGAAAGGGTGATGAATGGAAGACGGCCTTCAACACTCCCGATGGGCATTACGAGTACTTAGTGATGCCCTTCGGGTTGTGCAATGCGCCAGCCGTCTTTCAAGAATTAATCAACGAGGTATTCAGGGAGGTGTTGGGTAGGTTTGTACTAGTATACCTTGACGATATACTAATCTATTCCAACAACCTCCCCGAGCACAGGGTCCACGTTAAATTCGTGTTGGACAAATTGAGGCAAAATATGCTGTATGCCAAGGTGGAGAAATGTATTTTCGAGGTGACCACTGTCACATTTTTAGGGTATGTGATCTCCACCTCAGGCCTGTCAATGGATCCTGCCAAGGTCACAGCTGTCCTGGAATGGCCACAGCCAGTGGGGTTGAAGCCCCTGCAAAGATTTTTAGGTTTTGCGAATTACTATAGGAGGTTCATAAAGGGATACTCCACGATGATTGCCCCTCTTACCAGTCTCACAAAAAAGGGGGCAGATACCAACCACTGGTCTCCTGAGGCTGTGGCAGCTTTTTCTCACTTGAAAAAATTGTTTTGCTCTGCACCCATATTGAGACACGTAGACACCTCTTACCCATTCATTGTGGAGGTTGATGCCTCAGAAGTTGGAGTAGGGGCTGTGCTGTCTCAACGCTCTGGGCTGCAGGGAAGGTTGCACCCTTGTGCCTATTTCTCTCGGAGGTTTTCACCGGCAGAGAAAAACTACGACATAGGCAACCGGGAACTTCTGGCCATTAAATTGGCATTTGAAGAATGGCGCCACTGGTTAGAAGGGGCAGAACACACGATCACGGTGTATACTGATCACAAGAATCTGGAATACATCGAGGGGGCTAAGAGACTAAGTCCCCGACAGGCCCGTTGGTCATTATTTTTTACGAGGTTCAGATTTATTATCACATACACTCCAGGCAGCAAAAACATCAAGGCAGATGCCCTGTCCAGATGTTTCGAATTAGAGACAGCACAGCCCCCCGCTCCTGAGTCCATCATCCCGCAGAGGTTAGTGTTTGCAGCCACAGAGACCTGGGAGGATTGGACAAAGGTTTTGGGTCCCTTTCAGCAGGATGTCCCTGAGGGAAAACCGGAGGGGGTCTTGTTTATCCCACTGTTTTTTCGTCTACAGGTCTTACAAATGTTTCACGCCCATAAGAGTGCTGGTCACCCTGGTGCTGCCAGAACGCAGGATCTGATTGCCAGGTGTGCTTGGTGGCCTTCTATGGCATCAGACTGCAAGGAATATGTCAGGGAATGTGCGGTATGTGCCAAAAGTAAACCCTCCCGGCAGGCACCTGTCGGTACCTTACAGCCTTTACCCGCCCCGAGTGAACCATGGACCCACTTGTCCATGGATTTTGTGGGTGAGCTCCCCAGGTCTGAAGGCATGTCGGTCATTTGGGTGGTAGTCGACCGCTTCAGCAAAATGGCCCATTTCGTGCCTTTGAAAGGACTCCCCTCGGCCCAAGAATTGGCTGACCTATTCATCGTCCACATTTTCCGGCTGCACGGCATTCCGGAGAACATTGTGTCCGATCGGGGAGTCCAATTTATCTCTAAATTCTGGAGGGCATTTTGCCACCAAATGGGCATGAAGCTGTCTTTCTCGTCAGGCTACCACCCACAGACGAATGGGCAGACTGAACGAATTAATCAGTCTTTAGAACAGTTTTTAAGATGTTACGTTGCGGAGGCACAGAATGACTGGGTGAAGTTTCTGGCTTTTGCAGAATTTGCGCAGAATAATTTAAAGAGTTCTTCTTCTGGTTTTTCCCCGTTCCAGATTGTGACAGGGAGGTCGCCCAAGTTCTCCCCTTTGCCAGTTGCCTCTTCTCCGTTCCCAGCACTGGAGGATTGGCAGAGGTCACTCAGGGACAATTGGGGAATTGTTAGAGATAATTTGCAGAAAGCGTTCCAAAGTCAAAAGGGTCAAGCGGACAAGAGACGTTCCATGGAATGGAAGTTTCAGCCAGGGGATTTAGTCTGGGTGTCCACACGTCACTTGACCCTGAAGCAGCCTTCTGCCAAACTGGGCCCCAGGTTTGTGGGTCCGTTTTCTGTGACCAAAAAGATCAACAACGTCACTTATACCGTTGATCTCCCCACCAGCATGCGTGGGGTGAGATCATTTCACGTATCCCTGCTCAAACCTGCAGTCCATGTGGGCCCTACTCCTCCTCCTCCTGTCCTGGTGGATAGTCATCCTGAGTTCGAAATAGAGAAAATTTTGGACTCTCGCATTGTCCAGAACTCGGTACAGTATCTGGTACACTGGAAGGGATATGGCATTGAGGAGAGACAGTGGGTACCGGGGACTCGCATGCATGCGGATGAGTTGAGGAAAGAGTTTCATGCCTTACACCCCGAGAAGCCTGGTAGGAGTTGTCCAGAGTCCACTCCTCGAGGGGGGGGGTACTGTGATGAAACGCGGAAAAGCCGCTGTCTCTCAAGGCGAGGCGGCTGTTTCCGCGTCCAGCATGGCGTCACAACGCGGAAAAAACGCCGCATGCCGCTTAGGCAGAGCGGCGGAATCCGCATCGGAGGCGGCTCCCGCACTCAGTTCACTGGATACATTGCAAGACAGTACTGGTGTGGCTGGGACTGATAGTCCACCAAGATTCAGACTTACACGCGCGCGAGCACAGAGGCAGAGTTTAAATAGCAGTTAGAAGGGTGTCGGCTGACCAGCTGGGTCAGCTGACAAATTCCACTGCTCTCATTGGACCAGCAATTAGGGAGGTCCTGGAAAGGTCCTAGAGTATATATACTGCTGGTTGTTCACTTGCTCTTTGTCTGGCGTGCGATCACATATGTGGAAGCACCCAGATCCGTAGTCAGATCCGCAAGTGTGCCGGGACCAGCTGGAGCTGTAATCCTACACTTAGCTAGATTTTGTTGATAGCTTAAAGTACTAGTTTGATTGTGATCATTTGTTATGACTTTTGCCTGCCTTGACTACCCTTCTGAACTCTGATCTTGTACCTTGATATTTCTGATACCCTGTTGCCGAACCCCGGCTCGTTTCTAGACTCCGCCTCAGCCTCCTGATTCTGTACCTCGATATTTCTGATACCCCGTTACTGAACCCTGCCTGTACTTAGACTCCGCCTTTGCCTCCTGTTCTTGTACTTTATCTGTCCGTGTGTGTACGACCTGGCTTGTCCGACCTCGAGAACCAACCTTACCGTTAGAGGCGGTTCCTCGCTCTGTTAGCGACCTTTCCTCCTGAGGGTCACTTCCAGACATCCTTCCTACTGTCAGTCTGACTCCTCCCATCTTGGAGAGCTCAGGTCTGCAGAAGGAATCTGTGCAGTACTCCTTGCTGCACTGAGGCCTAGTCCTCAAAGTGTTACTGTTACACCAAACACTACACTCTACTCAGGTGAACAGAGGTTAGCTAGTATATCGGATTATCGGTGAGACTGCAATTCACTTATAATCTGGTATATATCTGTATTCCCAGTGATACTGCAGATCACCGGTAATCAGATCCTCTCTGTGCTTCACCGATCGTTACACTATATTAAATACATCTCAACCTTAAGATATAAACAGGATGGTCTCAGGGAAATAACAGAAAGGGAATCTGCCATCCTTCATTAACCATGAAAGGCCGGATGGGATTCACCTTTATCTATGTAATAAGCACTCTTAGACAAAGGGCCTGGCCTCCAGTGAGGTCAGGGCTGCTTACTGATTATAGAGAACTGGGTTCGTTTTTGGCAGAGTGCTAAGTGTAGTGAAGAGACCCTTAGAGAAGGGGGAGTGCCTGGCTAGTTACCATTCATGGCTTCAGCAGATTTCGGTTAGCGCTTTTACTGTGTTCATAAGCTGTCGTTATCACTACATTAAATGTAGATAGGACCAAGAGAAGAAAGGAGGTCAGAAATAAAGGACAGAAAATAGGGAAGGGGGGACATAGAAGGAAAGAGTTGAAAGGAAGGTCAAAAGAATCCAGAGACGAGGGATGTGCCGATTAGGCCTCTGTGCAAAGTCTATCTGCACTTGTGACATGCAGACTGGGAAGATTATTGATTACATGTCATTGCAATTTGTTCAGGACTTAACATGTAATTGATTAACGGATCACAGATTTTATGGAATTTTTTCATACTATCATTCATACGGGCTCTCAGTTTCTCGAAGAATAGAATGTTACCAAGCCTGTTTTTGATAGCTTCAAAACAGATGGATTGGGTATTCCATGCTGCTGCTATTTTAATCTTAGTTACAGTAAAAATATAATTAAGAAGGGCATTTTGCGCAGAAGTTAAATGCGGGTAAGGGCAGCCCAGCAGGACATGAAGCGGGTTTCGCGGAACCGGATCGTTAATCAGAGACGATGCCCAAGTGCAAACCCTGATCCACAGCCTACGTACTTTCTTACATTTCCACCATATGTGGGCAAAGGATCCTATCATTTTACATCCCCTGAAGCAGTCGCTTGAGCTTCTTTTATTATATTTGGCCACTCTCTGCGGGACTAAGTACCATCTAAATAGAAGTTTATAGTTTACCTCCACCAGATCTGCATTTATTGATATCTTAGGAATATTGTCCCAGATATCGCACATATCTGTGTATTCGATCTGAAGGCCTAGTTCTTCTCCCCATTTGAGAATATATAGGGGTTTACTTTGTGAATGAGTGAGGGTGAGTTCCCGATAGATAAGCAAAATAATCCCTGGGGAGCGGGGGTTAGCATCACAGATGTTTTCAAAGGACGTTCTGCTCAGTGGGGAGTCAACGTTTGCGAGGTGCTGTTTTACAAAGTGAGATATTTGCATATATCGAAATGATTCAGCGGGAGTGATTGTGAACTTCTCACGCAGATAGTCGAAGGATTTGATACCCGTGCTGATAACGAGATCTTGAATTCTGTGAAGTTTAGTAGTGACCCACCATCGATACGAGCCAGAAGAATGTAAGGCAGCCGGGAAGGAGGGGTTACCCAGAAACGAGAGGAGTGGCCTGTGGGCTGAAACTAAACGACCAGAGTATTTACAACTATCCCACACCTGAAGGGAATGTTTTATGATAGGGTTGTTAATTTTGGAGCGGTGTTCTGGTGTGAGCCAGAGAAGATTTGTAATGCTTATAGGTGCAACAAGCTGGCTTTCCATATCCACCCAGGCTGGTCTATCGTTAACTGTATGCCAGTTAGTCAGAATGGCTAATTGGGCGGCTTTGTAGTAATGAGAAATGTTGGGTACCCCCATCCCTCCATCACCTCTTAGACAAAATAGGTAGAGTTTCTTAAACCTAGGTTTTTGGGCTTCCCAGATAAATCCGTTAATTTTCTGCTGGATTCAATAAAAGCGGGGGGCAGGGGGATAGGCAGAAGTCTAAATGCATACAGTAGTTTAGGAAGTAATGTCATTTTTATTGCCACTATTCTACCTAACCAGGAAATTGAATACCTCTTCCAGCACTCCAATAAATCTGTCAGTTCCTTCGCGAGCGCGGGGAAGTTGTGTTGGAAAAGTGTATCATAGGAGCTGGTGAGGTAAATGCCCAGGTAAGGTAGCTTATGGGGGTCCCAGTCAAATTCAAACGCATCCTGTAATGCTTGCATCAATTGAGATGAAAGGGAGATGTTTAATGCTTTTGATTTTGCTGGGTTAACACAAAGCCCCGAAATTATACCAAATTGTTTTAAGATCTTATTTAGAGCTAAAATTGACCTAGTGGGTTGTGAAATGCAGACTATTAGGTCGTCAGCGAATAAGCCTACTTTGTGTGTTCTCTCCCCTGAGGGTATGCCATGGATTTCTGCGCACTTTCTGATCTGAATAGCAAGGGGCTCAATTGATAATGCAAATAGTAGAGGCGATAGTGGGCAGCCTTGGCGCGTTCCTCTTGTTATAGAGAAAGGAGGAGATTTGAAGCCATTATAGGCTACCGTAGCTAGGGGGAACGAGTACAAGGCTTGGATCCACTTAATAAAATTAGTTCCAAAGCCCCAGGCTTGGAGCGTAGACACAAGGTAGGACCATGAGACTGAGTCAAACGCTTTGGTTATGTCCAGCGATAAGAGCATGGCTGGGAGATGGGAAGTCTGAGCATGATGAATAAGATGCAGGAGACGCCGCACTCCATCACTTGCCTGTCTATATGGCATAAAGCCCACTTGATCATTGTTAATAAGTGTGGTGATTGCAGAGTTAAGGCGAGTAGCAAGAATTTTTGCCAGGAGTTTGATGTCGATATTTAATAATGAGATAGGGCGAAAGTTGGACCATTTTGAATGGTCAGAGTCCTCTACTCTTCTGTCTCACTATTTGACTGCACTATCTCCTCTTCTCTCTCCTCTCCTCTCTTCTCTCCTTCCCTCTACCATCCCCTCTCCTGTTCCTTCTCCTCTTTTGTTTTACTATTTGACTGCACTATCTCCTCTTCTCTCTGCCATCCTCTCCCCCTCTCCTCTCTTCTACCCTCCCCTTTCCTGTTCCTCTCCTCTTCTTCCTCCTCTCAATTTCTGTCTCTCTATTTGACTGCACTATCTCCTCCTCTCTCTCTCTCTCCAAATCCAAATCTCTCTCTCTCTCTCTCTCTCTCTATAGAGCAAACACACAGACTATGTAGCCTTATCCCTCTTCTCTCTTTTTATCTTTTCTTTTTCTCTCCCTCTCATGGACTATTGAATTAAACTTTATGTATTTTTCAGGATTGCCAAACCAAACTCTTCAGTCTTCTGGAGTACTTCAAAGCATACTCTTCCTAGAGGTCTTCAGTAATGCAAGGTATGTGATATTTAGTTCACTGTAAAACAGAAACTGAAGCTGTGTTCTTAAATCTTGCTTTAAGGAAAGGGGTGTTTGACGGGCGTGAGGTGTCGGCACGGGATGTTGGCCTTCACGAACTTTGCCTCAGGCAGCAGAAAGTCCAGGGCCGGCCGTGGAGATGCGGTTGCATCATCACAGGGGGTGCTGTTACCAACGCAATAGATGCCTGGGAGGAAGGAGATTGAGGAAGCGTGGATTGAGAAAGGTGAGTGGTAGGGCTATGCCCGCTGTTCTGTTTCGATTCCCCCTTTATGTGTGAGGCACACTCCAGAAAACCCAGTCTGTATAGGAATTGGACTCCACACTGATTCACAAACCTCCACAGGCAGTTTAACTCGAAATAAAACTCCAAGTGTAATCCGAAGTATCTTTACTTGCGTTTAAAGCATACAGGGATGAAAACACGGAGCCAGCACCATCCATGTATTATATGCTCTTTTATTTGTTCATAAAAACAGACCGTCACAGATGGATAACAACAACATTTCAGGCGCAGCCACTTTCTCAAGTTGGTGACAGCCTGAGTAGCAAGTGACTATACAAAATATTTATACCCCCCCAGAGTCTAGCACAACCAATCACAGGCTGAAAGAACATCTCAGCCAATCACAGGTCACAAAACATCTGACGGACCTGATGGGGGCTACTTAAGAAGCTTACCGCGGGCCAATCAAAAAGCTGGATCACTCACCTGTGCGAAAGTCGCCACACCCCGGGAATCCACCTCCCACCACGCTCTCCGTCACCATCTGCATCCAGATCCCACCCTCGTGAAAGGGCAGAAGCCAGTGCATTGGTACACAGGGAGGGGAGTGGCGGACAATGTCCTGCAGCATCACGCGGCCAATCGGAGGAACCAGATTGGTCGCTACATGGAGGAAAGAGGAACACGGAAGCCGCAGCATAGCACTGATGGAACAGCCTGATAGGCTAGGCTACTACCGCGTAATCAACGTGTATCCACCCTCCCTGTTGATGCCACTCCTCCCAGCAACACCATGGGAACAGCCAGCGAGGCAGGACGCAAAGCCGGGGGGAGGCAAGAACCACACGCGGCCAGCTTCTGGCTCCTAGCAACCAAGGTGTAAACAAATACAATCGAACAAGAAAATAAAATCTATGAATACATGAACAAATGTAATGTATTTTGCGTGTAGGTGGGGCCACGTTTGACCCTTTATGATTTTGTTTTTTATTTACACCATCAATGTCAAGCTATTCGTCTAACTGTGCATTGCGATCAGGCCAACGTCAATTTTCTTGATACAATGGTTTCATTATCTGATGGAAAGTTACATACTGATTTATACGTGAAGCCAACTGACCACAATGCAATTTTAGCATAGGATAGTTTCCACCCTATTAATACTAAACGTGCTATTCCAAAGAGTCAGTTTTTACGCATTGGACGTATAGTGGGGGATGTTAGCTTACGTGAGTCCCATTTTGATGAAATGTCAAATACATTTTTGGCCTGACAATACTCGGCTGAGTTGGTTGATGATGCACGCAGGGAGGTAGCTGAATTGTGTCCTCGCCCTATATCCAAGATGGCGCTGGACGGCTGCCACGGCACAGAGCTCCGCTTTTTTTCTCCTCTATTCCCTATTTTTCCTTGCATCACAGGCAATTGATGCACATAAAGGGCCGGCACACATGCTCCGGCTCCCCTCGGGCAGGTTGGCTGCTGCAAGAGCCAGGAGGGCGCATCCCGATCAGGCCACCCACGTGAAGAAGCCACCGGAGCATCACCCCCGGAGCACTATCGCGGATCAGGCCACCCACGTGGAGAAGCCCCCGCTGTACATCCACCCATCGGAGGAGAGCCTTCCACGAAGTGAAGTCCCCCAGACTACTCATCAGAGTGCCACCCACGTCGGCAAGCGATCACCCCTCCTCGCAGTGGAGTAAGCAGGCCCAGCCCGTTGCGCAGCCGAGCCTCGGATCCCCCGCAGCTGGCGGCAGGCCAGGCCATCGCCGGCCAGTCACCCAAGGGCCACGAACCTCTGCGAGCAGGAACCGCCTGCTGCACTCTGCACCCATCCACAGCACACGCAGCCGGGGAAGTCCCGACTGCATCCACCGCTGCCCCCGCCTTGGGTCTTCTAGGCCTCCCACGTGGGGAGGTGGAAAACAAAGAGGGGCTACACTCACCGACCCCACCGTGGACACTGTCGCACCAGAATGCCCAGACCATCCGAGCAGCCACTCAGCACTGGTAAGAACCCTGCTCCCATCACCTGTGTGCTGCCTGCACACATTGAACTGTTACTGCTGCCGCTGCTGCCCTATCCTGACCTGTCCGTGTTATGATTGCTAGGGTTGCTACTATCACTTTCTGCTGACCCCAGGAACTGCTGACTAGTACTGCTATGCTTGCTAGGGCTACAACTGTTACTTGTACTATATATACATTTGATGACCCCAGGAACTGTTTGTCCAGCACTGTATAGCTTATGTTCTGCCACTGGCATCTGACCTGCCAACTGCCTGATCTGTCCTGCTAAGCAGATCAGTGCCTGATTCCTTACTGCTGCATCCACCGATCTGTTTCCAACCTGTACTATATCTGATCTGTGTGGCCGGCGACCCTGTGAAATGCCATGCTCCTCCACCCGCCGCTGGCGCCCCACTCCCACCACCGGGCATGCCCCCCACGCCACCACACGCACCATGTACTCCAGGGAGCAACTTCTTTGGTGGGAACAACGTGGCCCATCACTCTCTGAGGCCAATTTCCTGCCAAACCTGGTCCAGAAGTACATCCAGCAAGTCCTGGTCTCTGCTCCTTGGCCCAGTGCAGGCTGGCGGCGAAGGGGCTGTCGAGCTGGGGCTCGCGTGAGACTTAAGAGGAGGGGACTAAGGTCAGCCATCCCTGCGGTACTCTTGGCAAATGTCCGCTCTCTCCCTAACAAACTGGATGAACTGCGTCTCCTCTGTGGCAGGTGGGAGCTCGGGAAGAACACCCCAGTACTTTGCTTCACGGAGACTTGGCTACATGAGAACATCCCTGAGAACGCCCTACACCTTCCAGGCTTCAGCCTCATACGGGGGGATCGCGACCCTACCCTCTCCGGGAAGAAAAGAGGTGGTGGCATTTGCTTCTACATCAGCTCATCATGGTGCCCCACCCCACCAGTACTCGACAGGAGGTGCTCCCCAGACCTAGAACTTCTACTCGTGAATTGCAGGCCAGCATACTCACCACGGGAGTTTTCCTCCTATGTCGTTGTTGGAGTGTATATCCCCCCTGATGCTGACGTCAAATCTGCCCTGAGTACCCTCAGCGACGCCATCTCACAGTGGGAAACATCCCTCCCAGACTCACTGTTCATCGTCATGGGAGACTTCAATAGGGCAAACCTTCGACAAGAGCTTCCACGCTACCATCAGCATGTTGTTTGCCCTACCAGAGGCCTGAACACCCTCGATCATTGCTACACGCCACTGAAGGATTCCTACAAGGCTATCTCTGGGGCGGCGCTTGGCTCTTCTGACCACTGTCTTGTCCATCTCATCCCCACCTACAGGAGGCTCCTGGAATCAGCAAAACCGGTCGTAAAGTCCTCCAAGGTATGGTCAAGCGAGGCCAAGCTCCAACTTCAAGCCTGCTTTGACTGTACGGACTGGGAGACCCTGGCGGCCCCAGACCTGGACGAGTGGGCGGATAACGTCACCTCATACATCAGTTTCTGTGAGGCCTCCTGCGTCCCAACCAAATCCTTCAAGGTCTACCCGAATAACAAACCGTGGTTCTCCAACAAGCTACGGCTATTGCGGAAACGCAAGGAGGCGGCACACAAGGCGGGAAACCAGGAGGATTTCAGGATGGCGAGGAACGCGCTGAAACAAGAGCTGAGAGCCGCAAAAAAGGAGTTCGCTGAGAGGATGAAGCAGAACCTGCACTCAAACGACTCAAGAGCCGTATGGCAGGGGCTTAAGGCTGCCACCAACTACAAGCCTCCCCCGCAACATGCAACACCCAGCTCTGAGTTAGCTGAAGAACTAAGCAGATTCTACTACAGGTTTGAGAATCAGGCTGAGCCTGGGGGACACCTACCACCTCCCACTCTCCCTCCAGCCCCCGTGATCAGCGACCCAAGTGAGGACCCACCCACCCTGGAGGTGGGTGAGGCAGACGTTCGGCACCTCCTGTCCACGCTAAATGCCAGGAAAGCCCCAGGCCCCGACGGCGTGTCCCCAGCCTGCCTCAAAACCTGTTCGTGGCAACTTGCCCCCATCCTCTCTGCCATCTTCAACAAGTCACTAGCAGAGGGCAGAGTCCCTGCGTGCTTCAAGAGGTCCACCATCATTCCTGTTCCTAAGAAACAAGGCATCTCCGACCTCAACAACTTCAGGCCTGTGGCCCTGACATCTGTCATCATGAAGTCCCTAGAGAGAGTAGTCTTATCCACCCTCAAGCTATCCACCATGCCCCTACTAGACCCTCTCCAGTTCGCCTACAGGGCAAATAGGTCCACTGACAATGCTCTTAACATTTGTCTGGAATTCATCTACAACCATCTTGACAGACAAGATGCGTACGCCAGAGTACTGCTACTAGACTTCAGCTCAGCGTTCAACACTATATGCCCACGCACCCTCCTGAATGTTCTGGCAACGCTTGGGGTCCACCCCACCCTACGCCTATGGATCGCGGACTTTCTCTCTAACAGATCCCAAGTTGTCAGGCTGGGGGACATCTACTCGCGAGAAATGATAACCAACACAGGGACACCCCAGGGCTGCGTCCTGTCCCCGCTGCTGTTCTCCCTCTACACAAATAATTGTAGATCCACGGTTGACTCTGTCAAAGTCATAAAATTTGCCGATGACACCACCATCGTCGGCCTCGTCACCAAGGACAACATCCAGGATTACCAGCAGCAGGTGGAGAGATTATGCCACTGGTGCAAGGAGAACAGTCTGGTGCTCAACGCGGCCAAAACCGTAGAGCTAATAATGGACTTTAGGAAGTCTGCTCCCACCCCACCTCCTATCTACATCGATGGCACCGAGGTGGCCAGAGTGCCATGCGCTCGCCTTCTGGGCACTACCATCTCCAGCGATCTTAGTTGGAGGGCCAACATTACATCAACCCAGCGGAAAGCCCAGCAGAGACTATTCTTCCTCCGCCAACTGCGGAAGTTTGGCATGGCACAGGAGATCCTAACTTGTTTCTACTCTGCCACCATTGAATCAATCATCTGCTCCGCCATCTTGGTCTGGTATGCGGGAGCCACTGCCAGCGACAGGCACAAACTACAGAGGACCATCAGGTCGGCAGAGAGAATCATTGGGAGACCTCTGCCTCCACTTGACCTTCTGTACAATACAAGACTGCGTGCCAGGGCACTGAGGATCGCAAGTGACCCCTCACACCCGGGCTACTGCTTTTTCACCCCACTTCCATTGGGCCGGAGACTCCGGGCTATCCCCATCAAGACCACCAGACACAAGAACTCTTTCTTCCCTATGGCCGTTAGCCTCCTAAACTCCCTTAATATTCTCCCACCCTCCATCAGTGCCCTACCATCTGCATAGCAACGAACTGGAAAATATCCGGCAACTTTGGTACACGTCAGCAGCGTTTCCTTGAAAGGCGCATACCGATGTGAATGCATATTTGATTTGATGTTGATTGTTTATCTGTGTATGTAAATATTGTCTTGCTTATTCTGACGCTTTGTCCTGCCTTTCTGTCTATGTACCGCTCAGTATTGTGCCAAACCCAGTTCCGGGCATGACCCAGTCATGCTTGGCGAAATAAAACGATTCTGATTCTGACGTATAGTGGGGGATGGTAGCTTACGTGAGTCCCATTTTGATGAAATGTCAAATACATTTTTGGCCTGACAATACTCGGCTGAGTTGGTTGATGATGCACGCAGGGAGGTAGCTGAATTGTGTCCTCGTCCTAGGGGGGAAGAAAATGAGGGCAATCTTTGCCTTTTGTGTCACAGTTTAATGTTTTTAGCCAGTCTATTAGGAAAAATTATTAAAAAACATTGGCATATTTTGTCTGATTCGTTTCCTACTGTGAACGAATTTCACAATCCACTTTTGCTCTCTTATAGGCGTGCTCCCACTCTATGTGACAGACTCATTCACTCAGAGATGAGGACATTGGTTAGACCTCTAGAGAGCAACAGTAGAAAAGGTACTTTTCCTTGCCTCAACGGCATGCACAGCCATTCAATTATTAGAAGTGCCTACTTTGTTCATCCACATACAGGGAAGAGATACTCTATTAGAGGTTGTTATAACTGTGATTCACAATATGTCATTTACTTACTCAAGTGTCCGTGTGGACTTATATACGTGGTTTAAACCACTAACAAATTCAAGATCAGATTATCTGCTCACAAGTCTGCTATTCGCAATCAATTAGTAGAACAATCTGTTCCGTCACATTTTGTTAAATGTGGCCACAGTGTCAGTCAGTTGCAGTGTCAAATCATAGAAAGTATTCTGCCTATGAAAAGAGGTGGCAGTAGGCTTAATAGGCTCCTGTACAGAGAAGCCTTTTGGATCAAGACCCTAGATTTCCTTGAGCCAAGAGGTCTTGATCGAGAATATGATCTCACACCTCTTCTATGATTGGTGGCTCAAATGATTTTTTGTTTTTGTTTATTTTATATGTTTCCCTTTATTGATCTTAAAATAATTTTTGTATTAGTTTTTTATTTATATTCAATTGTACTCTGTACCATTTCATTATTGACATATGTGGATTACAGTTGTTCAGGTATTCATAGATTTGATTTTCTTGTTCGATCGTATTTGTTTACACCTTGGTTGCTAGGAGCCAGACGCTGGCTGGGTGTGGTTCTCGCATCCACCCGACTTTGCGTACTGCTGCACTGGCTGTTCCCATGGTTGTGCTGGGAGGGGTGGCATCAACAGGGAGGGTGGATACACAGTGATTACGTGGTAGTAGCCTAGTCTATCAGGCTGTTCCATCAGTGCTACGCTGCGGCTTCCTCTTTCTTCCGTGTAGCAACATATCGGGTTCCTCCGATTGGCCGTGTGATGCTGCAGGACATTGTCCGCCACTCCCCTCCCAGGGTACCAATGCACTGGCTTCTGCCCTTTCACAAGGGCGGGATCTGGATGCAGATGGTGATGGCGAGCGCGGTGGGAGGTGGATTCCCAGGGTGTGGGGACTTTCGCACAGGTGAGCGATCCAGCTTTTCGATTGGCCTGCAGTAAGCTTCTTAAGTTCCCCATCAGATCCGTCAGATGTTTTGTGACCTGTGATTGGCTGAGATGTTCTTTCAGTCTGTGATTGGTTGTGCTAGACTTTGTGGAGGTATAAATATTGGTACATTGGTACATCTATGATTTGGAATTACAGTTTGTTGAGGGCAAGGGCTGTGGGAGGAACTGCTAATGGTACAAGTATGATTGGTCATGTGACAAATGATACGCATAAAGTTACCTCTGATTGCTTGTCAGGTGTTGTGACAAAAAATAAAATCTTCTATGAACTCACCATACACCTAACCTTGGGGTGTCTTCTTCTTTTAAAATGGGGTCACTTGTGGGGTTCCTATACTGCCCTGACATGTTAGGGGCCCTAAAACGTGAGGAGTAGTCTAGAAATCAAATGCCTCAAAATGACCTTTGAAATCCTGAAGGTACTCATAGGACTTTGGGCCCCTTAGCGCACCTAGGTTGCAAAAAGTGTCACATATGTGGTATCGTCGTACTCAGGAGAAGTAGTATAATGTGTTTTGGGGTGTATTTCTACACATACCCATGCTGGGTGGGAGAAATATCGCTGTAAATGATATTTTTTTTATATATTTTTACACACAATTGTCATCACCATTTACAGAGAGATTTCTCCCACCCAGGAGAGAAATATCTCTGTAAATGGGCGAAATATCTCTGTAAATGGACAATTGTGTGTAAAAAAATAAAAAAAAATCTCATTTACAGAGATATTTCTCCCACCCAGAATGGGTATGTGTAAAAATACACCCCAACACACATTATACTACTTCTCCTGAGTACGGCAATACCACATGTATGACACTTTTTTATTATGGAAACGAAAAGTGTGCTCCTCAGGTGTGTTGTAAACGTCGTTATCCCTCTTGGAGTAATATACCTGCTCCACCTGGTGCGCTGTAATTTGCAGGGAGTGTAAGCCCTAAATCAAAACTTTTATATTACAATGATGTTAGCGCTCAACAGGACTTGTGGTAGATGATTATGCCATAAACAGCCTTCTGACTGGTTAAAATCTAGCACTAGACATCCAAAGATAAATGGTAACCCCTCAATATTGATTGGCCTAGTATACAAGACCTAAATAAAACCCCGTCTCAAACCTTTCTCCACAGCCTCTAGGTTGTGTTTAGAGATTAGATTGGTTCAGACCCTTATTCCAAAAAACATTAGTACATTTTGTGAAACCAGCAAAAGTCCAAGTTAAAAAGTCCCAAATTTTAAAAACTCTAAATTAATCAGAAAGTCCCAGATAACTTGTTCTTAATGCTTCATATGACAGCGGATGTTATCCTTCTCCAGAAAACCTAAATATGCTCACCAGATAACCATGCCAATTGTGACAGTTGGCATACAGCGCAAGCGGCCCAGCCAGTAACCTCAATGGATCCTCCTGTGTATCTTCAGCCGTGTCCCAAACATGTATGAGAAACAAGAGAGAGGCCTCTATGGCGTAGTATGTTTAATCTGCTCACCACAAAGTGCTCAACAGACACGTTTTCATACACCGTGACCCAACACCTTTGCTCTCCTCTTCATACATGCACTGCAACACATAGCCTCTTACCAGATAACATGGCTGACCAGTAAGACCAGTGTAAGCGCTTTGGTGAAACCACCTTGTATCTGTTTTTGCAGTTCCAAAACTTTCCTCTGCCCTTTAAACTTTAAACAGAGACTAGCATAGCGTAATACCGTTTTTATTCCAGTTAAAATTGATTAAAAGTGCACTCACAAGATTCGTATTAAAATGCGCATATCACAAGAAACATCCACGTGGTTCAGCGTCTTCCTCTGTGGCTAACTCCGCCCGACTAGTTTCGTCAATGATGACTCATCAGGAGCATAGCCAACCATCAGAGGAGACGCTATAAATACTCAAATGACAACCCCAGCCCCCAGCATGTTGAGGTGCCGCCCACCAACTACGGATGCCCTGCAGCCGCCGCAATTGGCTGCTTAGGGCTTCTTCCACTACGTAAATCCGGAATCCCAGGTTGTAATGGTGCTTATGCGCCACCGCTTAACTGCAATCCGCACTGCGCGTGCTTGGAGGTGGGACCCCCCGTTCGTTTCTCCACCTTTCTCTGACAGGCAAAGGTTGCCTGGTTACCATGGTGACTAGACGCCGCCCACCCCTACAGCGGAACGGCTCAGACAATTAATGTGCCCAGTCCCTCAACCAACAGGGTAGGCAATGCACAGAAGAGCCATCACCGCCATTCCTCTTTCCTCTTTCCTAACCCACACCAACCCATAGTGTGATATCACCCACCCCTCATTACCCCAAGTAACATTCCCCTCTGGGCAGCGTCAGCTCTCTTAAGTGGGGCAACGGACAAAAGTCCATCCTACCCTCTGAGGAATAAAGTTAAAACCTCAACATCAATCCCCTTAAAAGGCCATATTGCCTTATGATGCAGGCAACGTATGGCTGATCCCATGCTTAAATTAATTGAGATATAGTCTGTGTGCTCACCTCAACATGTACCACCAGATCTCACCCATATAAATACACAAAAAAACAAAGAAAAAACAGTCTAATCATCAGAAATAAAACAGTTAATATCCAATTCCACATTCAACCCCCCAGGCGTCAGAGTTTTTAACTCATAGATCCAACGGGTCTCCATTTTCGATATTTCTCTAACCTTGTGGCAACCCCTCCATTTGGTAGTGAGTTTTTGTATCCCCTGAAAAGTCATTACCCCAGGGTCCCTCCCATGTGCTTCATCAAAGTGTTTGGATACACTGTGGCCTTGAAAGCCCCTAAGAATGTTATTAATGTGTTCTCCCACCCGTGTCTTAAGTGCCCTTTTTGTTCTCCCCACATACTGCAGCCCGCATGGGCACCCCAGCAAATAAACCACATGCGTGCTGCAGCAGTGGATGAATTCACGTATCTTGTAATTCCTTCCTGTTGTACTATTCACTGTAGTTTGGGTTCTAATCCCCTGTGCCCTTTCACAAGTGGTGCACTGTCTACAAGGGAAGAAACCAGCCTGGCCCCATGCATCAGTTTTATTTGTAACTCTCGGTCCCTCAATGTACGTTCTAACCAACTGTCTTTGTAAGTTATCTGCCCGTCTATAAATGAATCTGGGTTTGGTGGGTAGCGCAGCCCCCAGTATTGGGTCATTTCTCAGCAGACTCCAATGTTTCCTGATTACATTTTCAACTTCCCTATATTGGGAGTTGTAATCCAGGAGTATAGCATGTCCAAAGTCAGTGTGTGTGGAATCCTCTTTGTTTTTATCAATCAAATATAGACCTCTGTCGTTATGTAGGACTTCCTCTGCTGTTTTCTCTAATTTGTTCCGTTCATACCCCTTTTCCACGAACTTCTCGATTAGCATCCCTGTCTGCATAATATAATCTACATCTCTTGAGCAGTTCCTACGGATCCAGCAGAACTGTCCCTTCGGTATATTCTGTAACCACTTGGGGTGGTGGCAGCTATCAATGGGTATATAGGAATTTCTATCCGTTTTTTTGAAGAAGGTTTTGGTACCCAGTACTCCATCCCTCTTCATAAGTATAATGTCAAGGAAATCCAACTCCTCCCTACCACTTTTGAAGGTGAGCTGGATCCCCAGCTCGTTAAGATTTAACCACCCCACAAATTCCTGTAATTCCTCCTCAGTGCCCTCCCATATCCAGAACAGATCGTCTATAAACCGTACACTTTTTTGCAGCCTAGGTGCGCTAAGGGGCCCAAAGTCCTATGAGCACCTTTAGGCTTTACAGGGGTGCTTACAATTTAGCACCCCCCAAAATGCCAGGACAGTAAACACACCCCACAAATGACCCCATTTTGGAAAGTAGACATCCCAAAGTATTCAGAGAGGGGCATGGTAAGTCCGTGGCAGATTTCTTTTTTGTTTGTCACAAGTTAACAGAAATGGAAACTTTTTTTTTTTTCACAAAGTGTCATTTTCCGCTAACTTTTGACAAAAAAAAAAAATCTTCTATGAACTCACCATGCATCTTAGTGAATACTTTGGGATGTCTTCTTTTCAAAATGGGGTCATTTGGGGGGTATTTATACTATGCTGGAATTTTAGCACCTCATTAAACCTGACAGGTGCTCAGAAAAGTCAGAGATGCTTCAAAATGGGAAAATTCACTTTTTGCACCATAGTTTGTAAACGCTATAACTTTTACCCAAACCAATAAATATACACTGAATGTTTTTTTTTTATCAAAGACATGTAGCACAATAAATTTGGACAAAAATGTATATAGAAATTTTACTTTATTTGAAAAATGTCAGAGGCTGGGGCCCCCGGCTGTCGTGCAAATCAGTGTTTGTGATTTTACATTTCTGTTTTGCAGCTTCTAGGATGCGTTTGACAGGTGAGTGATTAGGGAGGGGACTGTGTGGGAGATGCCTACACGCGGCGGTCCCTGTAAAAGATGTAATCAGCGATTACGTCCAACCAAGCCTCCCACCTGAATGCAAATTTATGCAGATCCTGCTAGATCAGTATGGCAGGCAAAGGGTGTATGACCGTGCACCTGATTGGCTGACTGGCGCCTGTTGGCCAGATAGAGGTAGGAAATTGCCTGAACTGGTAGTGAGCAATTGTGTGTGTTGCAGTTTGCATTCAGTTTAGAGGTGATGGGGGTGAAGTCCCTGGAGGTGAGAGAGCCAGGGCTCGCCCACATTTCCCTCTGGGTATCGCATGGTGGTTTGGGGGCCACAGCAAGTGAGAGAGGCTGAGGCCCCCGGCTGTCGTGCGAACCAGTGTTTGTGAGTTGAAAAATGTCAGCACAGAAAGTTAAAAAAATCATTTTTTGATGAATATAATAAAAACTGAAAAACACAGCAGCAATCAAATAGCACCAACAGAAAGCTGCATTAGGGACAAGAAAAGGAGGTAAAATTCATTTAGGTGGTAGGTTGTATGACCGAGAAATAAACGGTTAAAGCTGCAGTGGTCTGAATGGGGAAAAAGTGTCTGGTCCTTAAGGTGTTTTATGACTGCAGTCCTTAAGTGGTTAAAAAACCCTTCCAGTTTCAGGAAGGTGGGGTTGCTCACAGGTTGCTTATATAAGGTGCTACTCGTAATGTGATTCTGTAAATTTGGCGCTCTTCTAAAAATAACTTGGGATTTGTCAGTGTTAATCAACCAATTTTTTAATCTCCCTATGTTGCATGTTGAAATCTGTTGATAAACACTGGCCCATTCTAAGGCCCAGTGCACACCGAGCGGTTTTTGGAGCGATCCGCCGACCGCATCCGCCTGGAAAAATGCTTGGCTAATGTATTGCAACGGGATGGTGCACACCGGCGGTTTGAGGTTTTTGCCAAGCCGCACACGCGCCTCCTGCTGCGCGTTTGCGGTTTGCTAAAAAACCTCAAACCGCCGGTGTGCACCACACATTGAAATACAATAGCCAAGCGTTTTCACTGGCTGATGCGGCTGGTGGATCGCATACAAAATCCGCTTGGTGTGCACCCGGCCAAATATCTGCTCTCTGCTCCCAAAACCGCTAGCGTTTTGACGATCTGCTAGCGGTTTTGGTGTGCACTGGGCCTAAAATTGGACTCTGATCTCACTGGATTAATCACTGACAAATCCCAAGTTATTTTTAGAAGATCGCCAAATTTACAGAATCACATTGCGAGTAGCACCTTATATAAGCAACCTGTGAGCAACCCCACCTACCTGGAAATGGAAGGGTTTTTTAAATGCAAGAAATGTTTTGGGTGCCGTACATGTATTAACCACTTCACCACTGAGGGGTTTTACCCCCTGAGCACCAGAGCAATTTTCACCTTTCAGCGCTCCTTCCATTCATTCGTCTATAACTTTATTATTACTTATCGCAATGAAATGAACTATATCTTGTTTTTTTCGCCACCAATTAGGCTTTCTTTAGGTGGGACATTATGCCAAGAATTATTTTTTTCTAAATGTGTTTTAATGGGAAAATAGGAAAAATGTGGGGAAAAAAATAATTATTTTTCAGTTTTCGGCCATTATAGTTTTTAAATAATGCATGCTACTGTAATTAAAACCCATGAAACGTATTTGCCCTTTTGTCCCGGTTATAAAACCATTTAAATTATGTCCCTATCACAATGTTTGGCGCCAATATTTTATTTGGAAATAAAGGTGCATTTTTTTCAGTTTTGCGTCCATCCCTAATTACAAGCCCATAGTTTATAAAGTAACAGTGTTATACCCTCTTGACATAAATATTTAAAAAGTTCAGTCCCTAAGGTAACTATTTATGTATTTTTTTTAATTGTAAATTTTTTAATTTTTTTTAATTACAAAAAAAAAAAAAATGGGGAGTGTGGGAGGTAATGAGTTAATTTTATGTGTAAAAGTCATTTATTTGTATGTGAAAAATGTGTAGGGTGTAGTTTACTATTTGGCCACAAGATGGCCACAGTAACTTTTTGTTTTAATGCGACCTCCAAGCTTCCTTCCGGAAGCTTGGAGGAAGAATAAGGAGGCTGGACACGTGAGTTTTTTCTCACAATGATCGCGCTGCCCATAGGAGAGCAGCTGATCATTGCGGGGCTTAGATCAACGAACGGGAATGGATTTTCCCGTTCATTGATCTCTGGGCGAGCGGGCGGCGGCGTGTTTACTAGCGGCGGGCGGCGTGTTTACGAGCGGGAGCGTGGGCAGCGTCGGGAACGCGGAAAGTACGTGTTTCTCCGTCCCTGGTTTTTAAAGGATGGAAAAAGGGGCGGAGAAATACGTACGCGTGGGGGTAAAGTGGTTAATCAACCGAGGAGAGTGACAACATTTACAAGTACATATACAGGGGAAACATTTAAAATCAAACGTTTTCTAAACTGTAATAGTACGTATATTGTGTATTTATTGGAGTGCCCTTGCGGCCTCCAATATATCGGCAAAACTGAAAGGGAGATTAAACGGAGGCTTTATGAGCATGTATACAACATCAGAAAAGCTGAAATTGATCACTCGATCCCTAATCATTTTAAAATTGCTCACAATAAAGATCCCTCAGTATTAAAATTTTGTATAATAGCCCAGTTGAAACAAGACTGGAGGGGGTCAAATAAAGACAGAGACCTATATAAACTGGAAACTAAATGGATCTTTACCCTCAAAACTATGCAACCAAGAGGTCTTAATATTGATTTTAATATTAATTGTTTCATAGACAATTCATAGGTGCAATACTGAATTTGGACACTAGATGGCAAACTTCATGATGAACTGGGAATTTGTGCAATGAAAAGTTTGTTATTGAGAGTCATGTGCTACAATGTATTTATATGTTATTTTTTTATTATATATTTTTACATTAGTAGATTTTAATTATGCATGTATTATTAAATTATTATTTTTTTGCCCCATATGCGTATATGTCAAAAGGACACTCGAAGTGGGTTATTGTATATGTGCTATTTTTATCATTTTTGATTAAAACTTTATGTTTTTAAGGATTATGAGTGACCTGTTGATGGTTTTATCCCTGATGATGGTCACTATTTGAGAACTTGTCTGTACACTGTGGTACTGCAGATATTCATTTTGATCACCCAGCGCTGTGGATATTTATTTGGCATTTCTGATACCTATTGTGGATATGGTTGTCCTGAGCAGCGGGTGAAAAATTTACAGAGGTTATTTTGGAATTGGAACAGCGCATGTATTTCTACTTTTAACATAACAAGTAACTTGTCTATATATCTTATCTAAAGTTTAGATACACAGCAAATCTAGCTGCAAACAGCTTTAATAGAATATGATTGATTATTCCTGTGATACAATGACAGCAGCCGTGTTGTTTGTAAACATTATGCTAGGCATACACTGATCCCACTTGTCCGCGTGGATCGATTCCTGCTCATCCCCGGCGGCGCTCCTTAGCAGCCGCTCGATTCCCCGCTATTGTCCGCCGGCGGGGATCGAGCGGGGAATCTATCCGGCAGGTCATCGGACCTGTCGGATATTATCAATCGAGCCATCAGCGGCTCGATTGATAAGGAACACAAACTCCGTGTATGCCCAGCATTACACAGAAGCAGGCTCATCTGCATCTTGAGCAAAAAAACCTAATCCCCCCCCCCCCTCCTCCTCTGAAATCTCTGGCTAGTAATACCTTCCCCCTCCTCCTGCTCAGAGTGAGCTCCCATGAGCCCTAGCTATTGTCTGCAAGTGCCTTGGCTCTCTGTAAACCTGTGGGCGTGGCTTCTTTAGTTTATAGGGAATTAGAGTATTAAAACAAAAACAAAAAAGTATTTGGCTTGAGGAATGCCCTATAAACAATTGGAAAGGAACACAATTATGCACTGAGTAAAAGTTCATCTCGGATCCACTTTAATATTGCCAATCTTGAGAGTCTGATTATGAACAATAAAATAATAAAGTTTTTAAGAGATACCAATGATTATAATAGGAGCATGGTGTATGAATGGGGCAGGTGGGAGACCATACACAGAACTCCAAGGTCGATATTACGCAGGAGCCCACACAAGAAATGGGTTAGTTTTAGTTCGTTTGAAAGCTCTGGCTCAACTGCTTCCATAGAGGAGCAGGTACAGTCAGTCTTTGCCAGCACCCCACTTTGGGGGGACCAACAGGAACAGGTATTGGGGAACATACAAGGTACCCCAAAGTACTATCAGCACCCCAAAAAGAAACCGGGCCAACAAAAAGAAACACAAAAAAGGAAATGTATTAGGAGAGCAGGTTTCAAACATAAAAAGATAGATCGTGCTGTATCCAGTTTGAATGTGGTTAATCTTTCTGACGTTACACTAACAGATGATCAAATATCCTTGTTATCTAGGGGTCTCTCCTTCACGCCATCCTCCCACTTTGATGTCTTCAAAACTTTATTAGATGTTAATAAATTTGCCAGCAATCTAATGATAAGGAAACATTTTTTAGACGTTGAGATTTTGGAGGCTGTCACGAAAGAGACCCCTAGGGAAGATTTCGTATGTGGCATACGACCAGTACTTGCCCTGCAAGATGAATTGTCGATTCACCAGTTACATCAATTGACTCTAGGGTATTACAGTCAGGGACATAAAACCTATACAAATAAAGAATCCAGATTTTTACCCCTTACAAGCTAGGACCAAACCTTTTGATTTGTTACAAGACCAGGTTGAAAAAGAGCTGCTAAAAATTGAGAGGGTACGTAAGGCTCCCTCTGACCATACTAGTAGGGAAAGGGAAGCTTTGGAGTCTCTGAGAAACAACACTTCTGTGATGATCCGAAATGCGGATAAAGGGGGGACCCTACAGTGATTTTCTCCGAAAAATGTGGTCATCTTCTAGATGAAAGTCTATATTTAGGTGCAATAAGTAAAAAGATTAGAGACTTTTTGATGGTTAAAACACCTACTGTACCATTATTCCATCACTTGCCAAAAATCCCCAAACCAGATGTTCCACGCAGGGGTCGCGCTATAGAGTACTTGGGTGAGCGTCTTGGTGAGTGGGTGGACTCCCACTTACAGCCACTAGTGACAAGATTACACGGTCATTTACGTCACAGCAAGCATCTCTTGGCCAGTCTCCAACAAATTAAATGGATTGACGGGTACAGCTGGGTCACACTTGATGAGGCCTCGCTTTACTCGTCAATACCACATGACAAGGTGTTGGTTGCCTTGTCTTATCATTTGGACCGGTATTCGTCCTTTTCTCCTCCATTGAGATCTTTTCTTTCTATGGCAGTTTGTAATGATCGGTGTAACACAGAGAGGGTCTGATTACCGGTGATCTGCAGTATCACCGAGAATACAGATATATACCCGATTATTGATGATCTGCAGTATCACCGATAATCAGATATATCTCTAACCGCTGGACACCTGAGTGATAAGAGTGTTTGGTGCAACAGTAATAATTTCAGGAGAGCACCCGAGAGAAGGGTGCTAAACAGTGGGAGATAATGCTTGAGATCAGGTTCCTTCCACAGATCTGAAGCTCCCCGAGGGGCGGAGCTAGGTTGAGAGTGGGAAGTACTGAACGTGAGTGACACCAATGAGGAATTGTCACTGACAGATCTGCGAACTATCTCTTAACAGGAGAGAGAGTTCTCGAGGTCGGACAGGCCAGGTTGTTAACACACGGACAGATAAAGTACAGAGACAGTATACAGGGGCAGAATCCTAAGACCAGCAGAGTTTGGCAACAGAGTATCAGAATAACAAAGGTACAGAATCAGAGATCAGAAGAATGGTCAGGAAAGCAGAAGGTCATAACAGATAATAATGGCAGTATTTGTATAGCGCCTTTCTCCTGTCGGACTCAAAGCGCTTGCGAGGCAGCCACTAGAGCGCACTCAGTAGGCAGTAGCAGTGTTAGGGAGTCTTGCCCAATAAATTCCTTACTGAATTACTGGCTTACTGAACAGGCAGAGCCGAGATTCGAACCCAGGTCTCCCATGTCAGAGGCAGAGCCCTTAACCAGTACACCATCCAGCCACTATAACCAACAATGCCTAGGCTTGAGTGTGAGCTCCTAGATTCTCAACACTCCTGGAACTAGACTAGATCAGTGGTTCCCAACCTTTTCCGGCCCGGGGAACACTTTCTGACCAATTTTTTCTACGGGGAACGGCGGGGGGGGGGGGCGTTTGGGTGGAGGGGGGGTCCCCCGGGTGTTTGCGCGACCTAGTGGTCAGTGCCGTGTGCAGCAGGCTATGGGGGGGGGGGGGGGCTGGGGTGCGGCTGCAAAGCTAGCATAGTTGCCCCAGTGTAGGGAGTTTAGTTGCCTCAGTATAGCTAGTATAGTGCCACAGTATAGCCAGTATAGTGCCCCAGTATAGCCAGAATAGTGCCCCAGTATAGCCAGAATAGTGCCCCAGTATAGCCAGAATAGTGCCCCAGTATAGCCAGAATAGTGCCCCAGTATAGTGCCCCAGTATAGCTAGTATAGTGCCCCAGAATAGTGCCCCAGTATAGTGCCCCAGGATAGCTAGTATAGTGCCCCAGTATATTGCCCCAGTATAGCCAGTATAGTGCCCCAGTATAGCCAGAATAGTGCCCCAGTATAGCCAGTATAGTGCCCCAGTATAGCCAATATAGTGCCCCAGTATAGCCAGTATAGTGCCCCAGTATAGCGCCCCAGTATAGCCAGTATAGTGCCCCGGTATAGCCATTATGGGTAGGTGGTGCCCCTGCTGTTATTACCTTAACAGCTGCCGCTCTCCCCTCTCCGGCGCGTGTGTTTATTCAAGCAGCGTATCTCCCGGCTGCTCTGTGTGATCCGGCAGGAAGCATGGCGTGGGCTTCCTGTAGCGGCGATATGCTTCCTGCGCATCACACACAGAGCAGTCGGGAGATACCCTGCTTGAGTAAATACATGCGCTGGAGAGGGGAGAGCGGCCGCTGCTAAGGTAATAACAGCGGCGGGGATGGGCGGGAGGGGGAGAAGAGGACGGCACACCAGGCAACGTCCCGCGGCACACTAGTGTGCCGCGGAACACTGGTTGAAAAACGCTGGACTAGATAATAATAATGATACAGATGGCACAGAATTCCTAGACTAAGGTGTGAGTTCCTTGGCCATCAACACCTTGGAACTGGTCTAGATAATAACACAGATAATAATACAATTCCTAGGCTAAGGTGTGAGCTCCGTGATCATCAACACCTACGAAACTGTCTAATAACACAGATACTGACAAGGTCTGAGTGCTACCACGTAGTGATCGCAACACCAGACACCAGAGAAATGACCAGCACCAAGTATATATACACCAGCGCTCTCTAGTGCCTCCCCTAAGTGCTGGACCAATGGAAGTTGCTGAAATTGTCAGCTGACCGGCTTGGTCAGCTGACTCCCCTCTGACTGTCATAAAGGCCCTGCCTCTCTGTGCGCGCGCGCGTGCGCGTCCTCCTGAACCAGTGTGGACTATCAGTCCCAGCCACACCAGACATGTGTTGCAATGGTCCCGCTGTGTTGAATGCGGAATCCGCCGCACCGCTGTCCGTGCGTGCGGCGTTTTCTCCGCATACAGCATCACTGACAAGAGTAGGCCTATGCGTGCTACCTGCCGCGTCGGACGCGGTATCCGCCGCACTGTTGTCTGGACATGCGGCGGATTCTCCACGCTCCGACTGCGCGCTAGCTGCCATGTTGAACGCGGAATCAGCCGCCTTACTTTGAGTACTAGCGGCGGCTTTTCCGCGTTTCCTCACAGTACCCCCCCCCCCCTGAGGAGTGGACTCCGGACAACTCCTACTCCAACTCCTACCCATGCATGCGACACTCAGGTGCCCATGTTCTCTCCTCCAAACCATAACCCCTTCCAGTGCACTAGATACTGTAGTGAGTTCTGCACTACCCGTGAGTCTAAAATCTTTTCTACTTCATACTCAGGTTGGTCGTCTACCATCACAGGAGGAGGAGGAGTGGCACCCACATGTACTGCTGGCTTAAGCAGGGACACATGAAAAGATCTTACACCACGCATGCTGGCAGGAATATCAATGGCATAAGTAACATTGTTGATCTTCCTGGTCATAGAAAAAGGGCCCACAAACCTGGGACCTAGCTTGGGCGAGGGTTGTTTCAGGGTTAAATGACGTGTGGACACCCAGACCAGGTCTCCTGGTCGGAACTTCCACTCTAAGGATCGTTTCTTGTCAGCTTGACCTTTCTGACTTTGAAAAGCCTTTTCCAAATTACTTTTCACGATTCCCCAAATGGATTTGAACGACTTTTGCCAAGCCTCCAGAGCTGGAAACGGAGTGGAGGCTACTGGCAATGGGGAAAACTTGGGCAACTTTCCAGTTACCACCTGAAACGGAGAGAACCCAGAGGAAGAGCTTTTCAAATTATTGTGTGCAAATTCTGCATACGGCAAGAACTTGACCCAATCACTTTGTGCTTCTGCAACATAACACCTCAAGAACTGTTCCAATGATTGATTAACCCTTTCCGTCTGACCATTGGTCTGTGGGTGGTAGCCCGACGAAAATGACAGTTCCATGCCCATTTGATGGCAAAATGCCCTCCAAAATCTAGAAACAAATTGGACTCCCCGATCTGACACTATGTTTTCCGGAATGCCATGAAGTCGGAAAACGTGGATGATGAAAAGATCGTCCAGCTCCTGGGCCGAGGGGAGTCCTTTCAAGGGCACAAAATGGGCCATTTTACTGAAACGGTCGACTACCACCCAAATGACCGACATGCCTTCAGACCTAGGAAGCTCGCCCACAAAATCCATGGACAAATGGGTCCATGGTTCACTCGGGGTGGGCAAAGGCTGCAATGTTCCCACAGGTGCCAGACGGGAGGGTTTGCTTTTTGCACACACTGCACATTCTCTCACATACTCCTTGCAGTCAGTTGCCAATGAAGACCACCAAGCACACCTAGCAACAAGGTCCTGTGTTCTGGCGGCCCCAGGATGTCCAGCATTTTTGTGGGAGTGGAACATCTGCAATATCTGGAGACGAAACGGCAATGGCACAAACATGACCTCTTCAGGCTTCCCCTCAGGAACATCCTGCTGCAAGGGACTTAAAGTCTCCATCCAGTTCTTCCAGGTCTCTGTGGCTGCCAATACCACTTTCTGTGGGATAATAGTCTCTAGGTCTGAGGGCTGTGCGGTCTCTGGCTCAAAGCATCTTGATAAAGCATCGGCTTTAATGTTTTTACTACCCGGAGTATACGTAATTACAAATCTGCATCTCGAGAAAAACAGTGACCACCGAGCCTGACGGGGACTCAATCTTTTAGCCCCCTCAATGTATTCCAAATTTTTGTGATCAGTGTACACTGCAATAGTATGTTCTGCTCCTTCTAGCCAATGACGCCATCTTCAAAGGCCAACTTAATGGCTAGAAGCTCCCTGTTACCTATATCGTAGTTTTTCTCTGCTGGTGAAAACCTCCGAGAGAAATAGGCACACGGGTGTAATCTTCCCTGCAGCCCAGAGCGTTGAGACAGCACAGCCCCTACCCCAACTTCTGAGGCGTCAACCTCTACAATGAATGGATAAGAGGTGTCTACGTGTCTCAATATGGGTGCAGAGCAAAACAATTCTTTCAAAGTGGAGAAAGCGGCCAGAGCTTCGGAGGACCAGTGGTTGGTATCTGCCCCTTTCTTTGTGAGACTGGTGAGGGGTGCTATGACTGTGGAGTACCCCTTTATGAACCTTCTATAGTAAATCACAAACCCTAAAAATCTCTGAAGAAATTTGAGTCCTACTGGTTGGGGCCATTCCAGGACAGCAGAGACTTTGGCGGGATCCATAGAAAGGCCCGATGTGGAAATTATGTATCCCAGAAAAGCGACAGATGTCACCTCAAAAATGCATTTCTCCAATTTAGCATAAAGCCTGCTTTGTCTAAGCTTGTGCAGCACGAATTTGACATGAGCCCTGTGCTCAGAGAGGTTGTCTGAAAAGATCAGTATATCGTCCAGGTATATTAGGACAAATTTACCCAACACCTCTCTGAAAACTTCATTAATGAGTTCCTGGAAGACGGCCGGGACGTTACACAACCCGAAGGGCATCACCAGGTACTCGTAATGCCCGTCGGGTGTGTTAAAGGCCGTCTTCCATTCATCGCCATCTCTGATCCGCACCAGATTGTATGCACCCCGCAAATCCAATTTTAAAAAGATCTTGGCATTGGTGACCTAAATGAATAAATTGTCTATCAAGGGTAATGGATAGCGATTTTTAACTGTCATTTTATTCAGTCCCCGGTAATCAATGCATGGCCGAAGGCCTCCGTCCTTTTTTTTTTACAAAAAAGAAACCTGCTCCGGCAGGTGACCGGGGCGGACGAATAAATCCCTTAGCCAAGTTCTCACGGATGTATTCTTGCATGGCCAACTTTTCTGGCCCAGACAAATTGTAGAGATGGCCTCTAGGGGGCATACAACCTGATTGGAGATCAATCGGGCAATCGAAAGGGCGATATGGAGGTAGTTTATCGGCAGCCTTGGGACAAAATACGTCCGAAAACTTGTTCCGGGACACCCTCCACATGAATCCTGGTCTGGCCTAAGGTCACCTTCACTAAGCAATGACGGAAACAGTGGGCTGACCAGCTCGTTAGCTGACCGGTAGCCCAATTTATCTGAGGGGAGTGAAGGTGTAACCACGGCATACCAAGGATGATTGTGGAGGTTGTCATGCGCAATACAAAAAACTGCAACTTCTCTCTATGCAGCACCCCTATAGTGACTTCCACCTTAGGTGTCTGGGACAGCGGATGGTTACGTTGTAGGGGGGAATCATCCACTGCCGTGACCTGAAGGGGTGGTTTAACCGGAGTGAGCGGAACACCTAATTTCAAAGCAAATTCGTAGTCCATAAAATTAGCCGCTGAGCCTGAATCAATGAAGGCCTCAGAGACTTCTGATTTATCTTCCCATGTAATCATACAAGAGAAAAGTAATCACTTATCCTCTAGGGGTAAGAGCTGTACGCCTAGGGTATTACCCCCAACTACTCCTAGGCAGTGGCGTTTCCCGACTTCTTAGGGCAATTTCGTACTCTATGACCCCCCTCTGCACAATAAAGACACAACTGCTCAGAAATCCTGCGTCTCCGCTCCACTTGGTACAGTTTTGACCGACCAATCTGCATTGGCTCTGGAGGAGGTGAAACTGGAGGAGGTGGAGTCACCGGAGGCGCAGCGTAGGACACCATTTTAACATTGTTTCTACCCCGGGTCTGCTTTTGATAACGTAATCTGCGATCAATCCTGATTGCCGAAGAAATGGCCTCATCGACGGTTTTAGGTTCAGGCTGACTTAACATAAGATCAGAGACCTCATCTGATAATCCTGATAAGAAACAGTCTAAAAGGGCATAGGTGTCCCACCTGGCTGAAACTGACCACCTCCTAAATTCGGCAGCATACTCCTCGACTGGACTCTTGCCTTGACGCAACAACTTGAGCTCCCGCTCAGAAGTCGAGGCAATGTCTGGATTGTCGTAAATTACTGCCATAGCCTTAAAAAATTAGTCTACGGAGGTTAAGGCTAAATCTCCAGCGGTTAAACTGTATTCCCAGGTTTGGGAGTCGCCCGATAACAAAGTCTTAATAAACGTGACCCTTTGGGTCATGGTTCCTGAAGATCTAGATCTCAACTCCAAATATGACAACACTCTACTCCTAAAATTTCGAAAGTCAGATCTGTGACCAGAAAATTTTTCAGGTACAGGCATACGTATGTCTGTGCTAGGAGGGGATCGCACCTCGTCCACTGCCGTCTGGAGGGTACGTAAAGAACCGGACAAATCGTCAATCATAGCTTTGTGGTTACCCAACACTTGATTGATGGAGTCCACCGAAGTGGTAAGTGCGCCCAGACGGTCAGCGTGTGCGTTCATTTGCATTTTTGGGTCTGGCGTTCTGTAATGATCGGTGTAACACAGAGAGGGTCTGATTACCGGTGATCTGCAGTATCACCGAGAATACAGATATATACCCGATTATTGATGATCTGCAGTATCACCGATAATCAGATATATCTCTAACCTCTGGACACCTGAGTGATAAGAGTGTTTGGTGCAACAGTAATAATTTGAGGAGAGCACCCGAGAGAAGGGTGCTAAACAGTGGGAGATAATGCTTGAGATCAGGTTCCTTTCACAGATCTGAAGCTCCCCGAGGGGCGGAGCTAGGTTGAGAGTGGGAAGGACAGAACGTGAGTGACACCAATGAGGAAGTGTCACTGACAGATCTGCGAACTATCTCTTAACAGGAGAGAGAGTTCTCGAGGTCGGACAGGCCAGGTCGTTAACACACGGACAGATAAAGTACAGAGACAGTATACAGGGGCAGAATCCAAAGACCAGCAGAGTTTGGCAACAGAGTATCAGAAAAACAAAGGTACAGAATCAGAGATCAGAAGAATTGTCAGGAAAGCAGAAGGTCATAACAGATAATCAACAATGCCTAGGCTTGAGTGTGAGCTCCTAGATTCTCAACACTCCTGGAACTAGACTAGATAATAATAATGATACAGATGGCACAGAATTCCTAGACTAAGGTGTGAGTTCCTTGGCCATCAACACCTTGGAACTGGTCTAGATAATAACACAGATAATAATACAATTCCTAGGCTAAGGTGTGAGCTCCGTGATCATCAACACCTACGAAACTGTCTAATAACACAGATACTGACAAGGTCTGAGTGCTACCACGTAGTGATCGCAACACCAGACACCAGAGAAATTACCAGCACCCAGTATATATACACCAGCGCTCTCTAGCGCCTCCCCTAAGTGCTGGACCAATGGAAGTTGCTGAAATTGTCAGCTGACTGGCTTGGTCAGCTGACTCCCCTCTGACTGTCATAAAGGCCCTGCCTCTCTGCACGCGCGCGCGTCCTCCTGAACCAGTGTGGACTATCAGTCCCAGCCACACCAGACATGTGTTGCAATGTTCCCGCTGTGTTGAATGCGGAATCCGCCGCACCGCTGTCCGTGCGTGCGGCGTTTTCTCCGCATACAGCATCACTGACAAGAGTAGGCCTATGTGTGCTACCTGCCGCGTCGGATGCGGAATCCGCCGCCCTGTTGTCTGGGCATGCGGCGGTTTCTCCGTGCTCCGACTGCGCGCTAGCTGCCATGTTGAACGTGGAATCAGCCGCCTTACTTTGAGTATTAGCGGCGGCTTTTCCGCGTTTCTTCACACAGTTGAATTTCTCTTAAAACAAAATTATTTTATGTTCAGTGCCAGGTTTTACCTCCAGGGATGTGGAGTTTTTCGATGGGAGCCAAGTTCTAACCATCCCTTGCAAATTTGTATATGGGATGGTGGGAGGAGCTCCACATCCTTAGAGATATCAATCCGTATTTTTCTTGTATCCATTGGTACGGGAGATGTATTGATGACCTGCTTATGATATGGAGAGGGTCTCAGGAGGAGATAACAGACTTCCTGTCATGTGTTAACCACAATAACCTGAATTTAAGTTTCACAGTCAATAGTGGAACGCACCAGATTGATTATCTTGATGTGACACTCACAGGATCGTTTGAGACTGGTGCCATTGAGATATGCTCATACAGAAAGCCTTGTGCTGGCAATTGTGTGCTTATTGCTTCCAATTGCCATCCTAGTCATACTATCAAAGCTGTTCCTGTGGGGGAGATGGTACGTGCCAAGTGCAATTTCTCTAACCCCACTCAGCTCAATAGTGAACTCCAATCTGTGGAAACAAGATTATGCGATAGGGGCTATAAGAGATGGCAGTTGCGCAGGGCACGGAACACAGTGCAATGCAGGGACAGATCAGACCTTCTATTGGACCCTCCCAAAAGAGCGAAGGATAGAGATAAAAATAAAAAGGTTGTGTTCATAACTACCTATAGCCTTGAATATGTATGATCAGGTCACATAAGCGATTCGCAAGTGTCTGCCGATCCTATATATGGATCCAAAGCTCAACAGAATTTTGGGCAATGGATGCTCTTTTTCCTCACACAAAAGTCAGACACTGGGCTCGATTTTGTCGCCTAGTCTATATAACTCAGGTCCACCTCTGAACAACAGGAATTTGTTGTCCACTACTGGCACATATAGATGTGGGTATTCAACCTGTCGCTACTGTAGGTATCTACAACCAGGTTGCGAGGTCTATTCTTGTTCTAAACGACAGTCCTTTCCTATTTCAGGTTTTAAGAGGGTTAAGTGGTTTGTTGGGGGGGGGGGGTCAATCAGAGGAATATTGTAACGTTTTGCGGAATCGTTTCCGTGGTCAGCGCACCAGACGTGCAATTGGGAGAACCCAGGTTAGGTGCAATGCACCAGTAGAGGGTAATTCCCACCAGCAGATGGAGCTGTGGAGTGCAGACGAGCACAGCCTCTGCACGGCCACAGATGCCAGCTGGGAATTGTACGAGCAGGATCAAGCAGGGCTGAATAGCCCTCAAGAGAAATAGCACAGGGACAGACAGAATGTGTGTTCACCAAACTAGTCGCCCCCCAGCGACGATGAACACACATCAACAGAAAGAAAGCGCGAATGCAATCGCAAGAATGGCGATTGCCAACAGACACCAGACTGAGAAGGACAAAGCATGAGAGTAGCAAAGGCACAGCAAACAACAATCAGAAGCTAAGGAAAATAAATGCTAGCTAAACGCGAACACCGCACTCTTTCGCAACAGCGAACGCGTTTCTGCACGATCACCGCGATAAGCGTGCCACCCTAACTGACCAATGACACACAAACACGAAATAGAGAACGCAAACGCTTGCTAAACGGTTACCTCACCGAGCCTACAGCAAGCGTTCATATCAGACAAGACAGACAAACAGACAGGTGGGGCTTCCAGTAACAACCGCTGCTTTGGCTAGCCCCCCAAAGGCAGAGATACAGAAGGAGGCACTGCCACTACCACTAGGACAAGTGCGATCCAGACAGATAAACAGAAGGGCTACCAGTAGCAACCGCTGCTCTGGTTAACACCCCAAAGGCTGAGATACAGAAGGAGGCACTGCCACTACCACTAGGGCAAGTGCGATCCAGACAGATGGAGAAGCCAGCAGCAACCGCAGCTCTGGCCTACACTCCCAGACAGACAGAACGATTCCTTGACAACCTCCGCTGGCGACAAGGCAATCGATACACAGAAGGAAGCACTACCACTACCATTAGGGCTAATGCAATCCAGACAGATAAACAGAAGGTGCTACCAATAGCAACCGCTGCTCTGGTTAACACCCCAAAGGCTGAGAATTGAAGGAGGCACTGCCACTACCACTAGGGCAAGTGCGATCCAGTCAGATGGAGCAGCTAGCAGCAACCGCAGCTCTGGCCTACACTCCCAGACAGACAGAATGATTCCCTGTCGACCACCGCTGGCGACAAGGCAATCGAGACACAAAGACTGTACAGGCAAAACAGATAATACAATCCGACTGCAATAGAGGGAATGCCTAGTACAGTCCCAAGAATTACTCTAAAATAATCTTTAACAAACAGGCAAGGCTGACACTCTAGGAGTGTTTAGCAGTAACAAACCATTAAGATGACCAGCAAAGGATTCTGGGAGAACATGGTATTTATACTGCCAGCCTTCAAAGGAGGCAGGTAGGCAATTTGCATAGCGAATGTATGCAAATTCCTCAGCAGCAGAGTAGGTCTGAAACTTGCAAAGCAAAGACAGGTCTCTTTTCCAGAGACCTGCAGCCCTCAGACTTAAGGAATGGTCAAACAGCTGTCTGTCTGTGCAGACAGCTGAGCCGATCATTACAGTACCCCCCCCCCCCCCCCACACCCCTCTAGGGACGGATTCCAGACGTCTCTCAAAATTGGCGCTTCCAAAAAACTCTAACTGAAGACTCATGAAGGTCGGGTCAGCCCGACAAGGCCCAATTCTAGAGTCAATCCTCCCGAAACCGACCTCGTCGGAAGCAGAAGCCACCGAAACATGCCCATCAGTACTACAAGCCTCAGCGTAACACCCATCAGAACTGTGAATGCCAGAGAAGAAGCCATCGACACCCTTCAGGCAATACCCACCACCTTCCAGGGAGCGTCCGAAAATACCAAACCTGCCACAATACCTGTTCGAAGTGTCCCTTTCAACACAAAAGCCACTGTTGATCCTATCCAGGGTACCAAGCAAAATTTCTCCCGGAATCTCCCAGAACCCTTTGAAGCTCCGCAGAGATCCCAAGAGGCCAGAACGCTCACCAGGCTCACATGGAGAACTACCAAGAACCCCTATGGAACCTATGATTATTCCGGATTCAGAATTACCAGGACACCCATCAAGATCAGGACATTCAGGGACCACTTCTGGGCATGCAAGCAGGCAGGCAATATCAGAACATGTCTCCACCGAGGAAGCATCTGAGCATGTTGGTAACCGAGGCACACTTGGGCTTTCTGGGTCACAGAGCACATCGGGGTACACCAGCACAGGAGAAACCTCAGGACATGTCGGGGAACTGCCAACCTCAGAGTCCGACACGACAAGACCAAAACCATGCCCGGCAGAAAATCATCACGAGTAGAGGTCACAGGTACTGGTCTTTCAAAAGAAGACTTGGACTTAGACTCAGAAGTTTCTGTGACTGTAATATCATCTAACCAAAAATCATCATTGACTACACATGAGTGAAGCTCCACAAGAGCTGCAAAGGTAGTCAGCACAACAGCAATGCCCACTGAAGTGGGCAAAACCTCAGACGGATCTGGGGGCAGAAGGCATCTCCTAGAAGTTCTGCACCCTTTAGGGGAGGGACTTGGAAACCTCCAAAACATCAAACAAGATCTCAGAAGTGTCATTTTCCAAGTTCTCTAAGAAGGATTCTGAACTATCCATGTTACAGGGCCGAACATCAAATACCTTCTGTGGACAGGGCGGATGTCCCAGGAATGGTTCTACCATATGCTGAGACTGAATTTCATCATCATCACAAGGATACACAGGAATATCTAGTGAAACTAACTCTGACTCTCTGGGTTTCGTTTCACTGCAGGCAGAATCCTCCATATAGCAGTCAAACCAGACTGCAATTCTAAAATAGCAGAGAAACAGGTGAGAATAGTAGCAATACCTAGACGAGCCTCTAGGGTCACTGCAGGAGATTTTATACAAGGCGATATTGACTCATCTAGAGCAGCGTTTTTCAACCAGTGTTCCGCGGCACACTAGTGTGCCGCGGAACGTTGCCTGGTGTGCCATCCTCTTATCCCCCTCTCGCCCGTCCCCGCGGCGCCGCTGTTATTACCTTAGCAGCGCCCGCTCTCCCCTCTCCAGCGCATGTATTTATTCTAGCAGCGTATCTCCCGGCTGCTCTGTATGTAATGCGCAGGAGGCAGGGCTCGGTTACCATAGTAACGGCGATACATATCGCCGTTACAGGAAGCCGCTGCCCTGCTTCCTTCCGCATCACACAGAGCAGCCGGAGATACGCTGCTTGAATATACACGCGCCGGAGAGGGGAGAGCGGCAGCTGTTAAGGTAATAACAGCGGCGTGGACGGGCGGCGGGCACTATACTGGGGCACTATACTGGCTATCCTGGGGCGCTATCCTGGGGCACTAAACTGGCTATACTGGGGCACTATACTGGCTGTACTGGGGCACTATACTGGGGCACTATACTAGCTACACTGAGGCAACTAAACTCCCTACACTGGGGCAACTATGCTAGCTATGCAGCCGCACCCCAGCCCCCCCCCCCATAGCCTGCTGCGCACGGCACTGTCCACTAGGTTGCGCAAACAACAGGGGGCCGCATCCCCCCCCCCCCCCCCCCCCGTGTGCCGTTCCCCGGAGAGAAATTTCGTCAGACAGTGTTCCCCGGGCCGGAAAAGGTTGGGAACCACTGATCTAGAGTACAGGGTGGGAAATCATTACTTTCCTCAGTATCAGATTCGCAAAACCAAAGTGCTGTCTCACCCCTAGACTCGGCTAACAATGTCGAATCCGAGGAGACAGAACGCAAAATTTGCAAATCCAAGATCGTTTTAGGTTGCGAAACTGACGCTTCCAAAGCGCAAGCCTCCGCAATCTGTGGAGCGAACTACAAGGTGTTCAAAGGGTTACTTTTGAGGCTGCATGGTTTAGGAATTTTCTCCATAGCAGGATTATGTAAAAAACAGGCATCAGATCGCACAGATTCAAACTCCAAACAAACAGAAGAGAATCTATCAGAATTCACATAGGTGTCCACAAACGAGGCACACCCATTCATTTCAGGTCGCACAGTGTTTAAACTCACTTGCTTTACCCCAGAAAGGCAGGAATAATCATGTGACAACGGTGTCTCTTTATTGGAATCAATTGGTTGGTGTGTGTGCAATTCATCCAAAATTGTCTGCCACACACAAATCACCGGATCCACAAAACACTCGTCACACTCATCAGAATCAATCAAAATGTACATAGAATCAAGACAAGCATTCAGAATGTAAAAATCGCAAAAGGCCTTCCAATCAAACTCAAATTAGTCCATCAAAGCTCCCAACTCCCATGGAGCAAATGGAGGTTCAAACAACCCTGTACCAAGATAACATTCATATGGGTTGGGCTCAGGAACATGCACAGATTTTTTAACTGCTTTAATATAATGTATGATCCTACCTATAATAGGATCCACATATGCTTTTGCCTTAGGCAATGACATCTGAAGCAAATCGAACATTCCCTCTACCCTGGGCATTTCGGTTTGGCTGGTCATTCTGTAACGTTTGCGGAATCGTTTCCGTGGTCAGCGCACCAGACGTGCGCGGACGTGGCGGAAATCCTCCACAAACGTGTAATTGGGAGAACCCAGGTTAGGTGCAATGCACCAGTAGAGGGTAATTCCCACCAGCAGATGGAGCTGTGGAGTGCAGACGAGCACAGCCTCTGCACGGCCACAGATGCCAGCTGGGAATTGTAC
Source organism: Hyperolius riggenbachi (assembly GCF_040937935.1). Taxonomy (NCBI): domain Eukaryota; kingdom Metazoa; phylum Chordata; class Amphibia; order Anura; family Hyperoliidae; genus Hyperolius; species Hyperolius riggenbachi. The sequence goes on along the minus strand of NC_090646.1, from coordinate 314,463,989 downwards.
GAGCAGGATCAAGCAGGGCTGACTAGCCCTCAAGAGAAATAGCACAGGGACAGACAGAATGTGTGTTCACCAAACTAGTCGCCCCCCAGCGACGATGAACACACATCAACGGAAAGAAAGCGCGAATGCAATCGCAAGAATGGCGATTGCCAACAGACACCAGACTGAGAAGGACAGAGCATGAGAGTAGCAAAGGCACAGCAAACAACAATCAGAAGATAAGGAAAATAAATGCTAGCTAAACACGAACACCGCACTCTTTCGCAACAGCGAACGCATTTCTGCACGATCACCGCGCATTAGGCGCCCAGTGATAAGCATGCCACCCTAACTGACCAATGACACACAAACACGAAATAGAGAACGCGAACGCTTGCTAAACGGTTACCTCACCGAGCCTACAGCAAGCGTTCGTATCAGACAAGACAGACAAACAGACAGGTGGGGCTGCCAGTAGCAACCGCTGCTCTGGCTAGCCCCCCAAAGGCAGAGATACAGAAGGAGGCACTGCCACTACCACTAGGGCAAGTGCGATCCAGACAGATAAACAGAAGGGCTACCAGTAGCAACCGCTGCTTTGGTTAACACCCCAAAGGCTGAGATACAGAAGAAGGCACTGCCACTACCACTAGGGCAAGTGCGATCCAGACAGATGGAGCAGCCAGCAGCAACCGCAGCTCTGGCCTACACTCCCAGACAGACAGAACGATTCCCTGTCGACCACCGCTGGCGACAAGGCAATCGAGACCCAAAAGGAAACACTGCCACTACCATTAGGGCTAATGTAATCCAGACAGATAAACAGAAGGGGCTACCAGTAGCAACCGCTGCTCTGGTTAACACCCCAAAGGCTGAGATACAGAAGGAGGCACTGCCACTACCACTAGGGCAAGTGCGATCCAGTCAGATGGAGCAGCCAGCAGCAACCGCAGCTCTGGCCTACACTCCCAGACAGACAGAACGATTCCATGTCGACCACCGCTGGCGACAAGGCAATCGAGACACAAAGACTGTACAGGCAAAACAGATAATACAATCCGACTGCACTAGAGGGAATGCCTAGTACAGTCCCAAGAATTACTCTAAAATAATCTTTAACAAACAGGCAAGGCTGACACTCTAGGAGTGTTTAGCAGTAACAAACCATTAAGATGACTAGCAAAGGATTCTGGGAGAACAAGGTATTTATACTGCCAGCCTTCAAAGGAGGCAGGTAGGCAATTTGCATAACGAATGTATGCAAATTCCTCAGCAGCAGAGCAAGTCTGAAACTTGCAAAGCAAAGACAGGTCTCTTTTCCAGAGACCTGCAGCCCTCAGACCTAAAGGAATACTATTGATGTATGCATTTATTTTTAAATGCTGTATGTTGTAGCACACATTAGGACAAGTACTAGGAGCAATTTGATTCCTCACACAGCTGTTCCTCTCAGCTGTAAAATCCTCTGTCAGTTTTGGTGTCAGTGTTGGATACAAAATGTATCTAAATACTGGGCTCCCAGAGGGCTAGACCATGTCTCTGCACAGGGGAGTTGCTATCAACTCCTCAGTTTATAGTTTAATTATCACCTTGCTGAAATAATCTTGTTGATATGATGGTAAGGGGTTAAAGATTCTAGCAATGTGTGTTTATTACCTTTGCTTCTCTTGACTGATAAAGATACTAATAATGCTAATTGTAGACAGTGGTCTGCCCCTCTCAGCAGCTTGTAAAGTGGATGCAGCCTGGAGTGAATCACCACAAGCAGGCAACCAGTCTGAGTGTAAACACAGACTAGTGTTATAGCTAGTTATATTCCAGCAATATTACAGCTCATTTAGTTACCTGTTACCACCTGAGATCAGCCTATTTCTCCTCATGTCTCCTCCATGCTGTGAGTGACACGGTGAAATATATTTGTGAGCTGTGTGACAGAGTAACCAAGCAGCTCAGGGTGACCCAAACTACTATAAGCTGTGTCTAAAATGAATTTTTAAGCAGAGAGAGAGACCTGGGTGAATAAATAAAGTGCCCCTAGCACTAGTGGTAATGTGTACACTAATATAGAGTATTTAAAAAAAAAAGTTGTTTCAATCCATAGTATTCCTTTAAGAAATGGTCAAACAGCTGTCTGTCTGTGCAGTCAGCTGAGCGAATCATTACAAATATTTTAAAGCGTGAAAAATCCTGGATTTGGAGACTCAGGACCCAGTTTCCTGAGGGTCTGAACTCAAGATGGGACGTGAGTCTTTTCTATGACCTATATGATTTATGTTTCTGGGATGTCTCTCTACATCACCCCCCTTCTCTTACACTATTTAATGATGTGTGCAGTACCCCAACAATCCAAATAACACAGATTGTTTTGGGGGGAGGGATTAGTTTGTTCTTAAATAGACACTGCTTTGTTTATTTGTACTTTTATATGCATTTTTTGTTGTGTGTGTAATATGTCTTTAAGAGATAAATCTCTGTATTAGTCACTGCAGTTTGTATTGTTAAGCCCTCCCCTTAGGGGAGGACTCATCCATGTATAAACTGTGGCTATCGAGAGACGTTTTTTAGCTATGACTAAGGAGCAATTGTGAGGCTCCGATACTCGCAAGTTAATATGTTGTCCAGCTTATTTATGCTTCAATAAAGATGGGACTTTTATATGCCAGTGAAGCGGATCTCCCTCCTTTTTATAGTATCCAAGGGGTTTGGCTGCCCGTGATCCTGCTCTTGGCTGATTTGGTAGGGTGGTGAGCGGTGCACCTCTTTTTCTAACAGTATAAATATTGGTGTATAGTCACTTGCTAATCAGGCTGTCACCAACTTGAGAAAGGGTCTGTGCCCTAAAACGTCGTTGTTGTCCACCTGTGACCGTCAGTTTTTATGCTGGACGCTGGACGCCTGGCGTTGCCTGGGTATGTATTTGGCTAGTGTTGGCTCTGCCCAATTTTTCTAATCCTAACACACAATTACTCAATGACCTCGTTTGTGAGCTTTGTGGTCTTTGGCATCAATGATTTGATTTAAAATAAATCTAATTGGCTGTGGCTCCACCTCCTTTTCTGAATTTGAAACCCAGCCACCAAAAGGCCAACTGTAGCAGGTTTGAGGCTTGTGCCATTAACAGTGCAAGAATGGCAGCAATGACATATTTCCCCTTAAAAATCAATAGGTGAATTTTGATTGAAAATTGTTTTTTGTAGGCTCCACCCACTTTTCTGAATATTAATCCCAGTCACCCAGTGACCAACTGTGCAACGATTGAGAACTCTACCATTGACAGTGTAAGAATGGCAGCAGTTTACATTCTGCCAGTGAAATTTGTATTTTTCTCCGCCCACTGATGACCTAGCATTTCCTGGGAATGTACTTGGCTGGTCTTGGCTGTGCCCACTTTTTCTAACCCTAACACACAATTACCCAATGACCAAGTTTGTGAGATTTGTGGTCTTTGGCATGAATAATTAGCATTGAAATGAAACAAATCTGATTGGTTGCTTGTGGCTCCACCCCCTTCACTGAATTTGAACCCCAGTCACCCAATGACCAACTGTACCAGGTTTGAGGCTTGTGCCATTAACAGTGCAAGAATGGCAGCAATTAAATATCTCCCCTTGAAAATCAACAGGTGAATTTTGATTGGCTTTTGTAGGCTCCACCCACTTTTCTGAATATTAATCCCAGTCACCCAGCGACCAATTGTGCAAAGTGTGAGAGCCCTACAATTAATAGTGTAAGAATGGCTGCAGTTTACATTTTCCCAGTGAAATTTGTATTTGTCTCTGCCCACTGATGACCCGGCGTTGCCTGGTTATGTATTTGGCTGGTGTTCGCTACGGCCCCTTTTACTAACCCTAACACACAATTACTTAATGACCAAGTTTGTAAGCTTTGCAGTCTTTGTCAACAATAATTTTCATTGAAATGAAACAAATCTGATTGGCTGTTTGTGGTTCCACCTCCTTTTCTGAATTTGAACCCCAGTCACCCAAAGACCAACTGTACCAGGTTTGAGGCTCGCGCCATTAACAGTGCAAGAATAACAGCAATGAAATATTACCCTTGAAAAGCAATAGGTGAATTTTGGCTTATGTAGGCTCCACCCACTTTTCAGATTTATTAATCCCAGTCACCCAGTGACAAACTGTGCAAATTTTGAGAACCCTACCATTAACAGTGTAAGAATGGCTGCTGTTTACATTTCCCAGTGAAATTCGTATTTGTCTCTGCCCACTTTTTGGTTATGGGAATAAAAAGTATCCTATATGTTATTTATTTATCCTCTTTAATAATCTCCCTGTGTCCGTCACGCTGTCCCTGTGTAGCGTTGTCCATGCTGAACTGCTGTGCGCATGTGCGCAGCACGGACAACGCTACACAGAGACAGGAGAATGGAACCAGGGAGCCGAGTGGTTGGCGTGCGAGCGGGCGGCCGGATGCGCGGCGGGTCAGCGGGTGGCCGGTGCTCCATGTAGGTTATTTCGTCGGAACACCGGGTGTGCAGCGGGTGTGCGTTTGGCGGTCGCGCGGTACGGCGGCTGTGTGGCGGGTCACTGGGCTGCCAGGTGCAGAGTAATGCGCAGGAAAGCGCTATACACATCTACTCACCTCCCTGGTTCCAATTGCAGGACTCGGCGCCAGTCTCCTCTCTGCATAGCGGCTGATACACAGGCTGCTTCCTGTTTAGCAGGAAGCAGCGTGTGTATCAGCGTGTATGCAGAGAGGAGGAGACCGGCTGTGAGTGAGCGGCAATTAGAACCAGGTAGGTGAGTAGATGTGTACATCGCTTCCCTGCGCATTACTCTGCAGTCTGGAGGGGGAGCAAGGAGGGCGGCCCGGGGAGATGAAGGGAGGGAGAGGTCGGGCTACCCTCCCCGTGGCTGCAGCTCCCCCCTCCATTATGGGGGGGCACCTACCTACCTAATACTGGGGGGCAGCTACCTCTCTAACTTATATTGGGGGCCAGCAACCTTATCTAACCTATACTGGAGGGCGGCTACCTATCTAACCTATACTGGGGGGCAGCTACCTATCTAACATATACTGGGGGGTAGCTACCTATTTATCCTATACTGGGGGGCACCTACCTAATCTAACGTATACTGGGGGGCACCTACCTAATCTAACCTATACTGGGGGGCAGCTACCTATCTAACCTATACTGGGGGGCACCTACCTAATCTAACCTATACAGGGGGGCAGCTACTTATCTAACCTTTGCTGGGGGGCACCTACCTAATCTATCCTATACTGGGGGGCAGCTACCTATCTAACCTATACTGGGGGACAGCTACCTATCTAACCTATACTGGGGGACAGCTACCTATCTAACCTATACTGGGGGGCAGCTACCTATCTAAATTATACTGGGGGGCACCTACCTAATCTAACCTATACTGGGGGGCAGCTACTTATCTAACCTTTGCTGGGAGTCACCTACCTAATCTAACCTATACTGGGGGGGCAGCTACCTATCGAACCTATACTGGGGCACCTACTTATCTAACCTGTATTGGGGGCACCTACCTACCTAGCTAGTCTATACTGGTGGCAACTATACTGGCTACCTATATTGGAGGCACCTATCTATCTAACCTATGCTGGGGGCAACTATTCTGGCTACCTATATTAGCCCACTGCCTTACTGTTACAGTCACATTACAGTTAGCCCCGCACATGTGATGTCATAGCCACACCCATTTTTTGCCGCAGCACGCTTCACGGTTTTTTTTTGGGGGGGGGTCGGTAAATTATCTGAACCGGGTGTCAAATACACCACTGGACCTAGAGCCCGTTTTTACGAGCTTAGGTCTGCTAGTTTTATTTCTAAAGCGCCAACATATTACGCAGTGCTGGACATTACTTTAGGTTACAGACAATATTTAGGGTCATATAAAGCAATATGACAATACAGGAATACAACAAAAAAAAAAAAAAACAGATCACGCAGCACAGTATGAGTACAAGGTAATGCTTAGTCAGTCACTGGATGCAGCATGGAGATTAGGCAAGTTAGATTCACTCAAATGCATAGCATGGGTTCACAGTAATGGAGTTGCATGATCAGGTAGGACACAAAAGGAGGAGGACCCTGCCCAAAGGCTTACAATCTAGAGGGAAAGGTAGGTAGGGGACAAGAGTTCAGCTGTGGATTTAGAGCACTTGTGAGGGGTAGTAGTGCAGACTGAAGAGGTGAGTTTTGAGGGCCTTCTTGAAGATGTTGAAGGAGGAGGCTGCCCTAATGGGTGGAGGTAGGGAGTTTCATAGTGTTGGAGCAGCTCTTGAAAAGTCCTGGAGGCGTGCATGGGACTGGGTGATTCGGGGGGCGGTTAGGCGAAGTTCATTGGAAAAGCGGAGTGAGCGGCGAGGTGTGTACCTCTGAGTAAGATCGGAAATGTAGGTTGGACAGGTTTTGTGGACAAATTTGTAGGTCAGACACAGTATCTTGAATCTGATTCTGGACCGGATAGGAAGCCAGTGGAGGGATTCAAGGAGGGGAGCCGCCGTAGTGGAGCGATGGGAGGAGTGGATAATTCTGGCTGTCGCATTCATGATGGACTGCAGTGGGGCTATTCGGGTCATAGGGAGACCAGACAGAAGGGCATTGCAGTAGTCAAGGCAGGAAATTATGAGGGCATGGATGAGGAGTTTGGTGGTGGCAGAGGTCAGGAAAGGACGAATCTTACAGATGTTACGAAGGTGGAAGTTGAAGGACTTTGTGAGGTTTTGGATGTGGGGAGTGAAGGAGAGTGCAGAGTCCAGGGTGACACCCAGACAGCGGGCTTGAGAGGTAGGGCGAATGGTAGTGTGGTTAACAGTGACATGCACATCTGGGAGGTTCATGGATGGCTGGGGTGGGAAGATCATACATTCCGTTTTGTCTAGATTTAGTTTCAGGAAGTGTGCCAAATTTCATTCAAATCCGTTCAGCCATTTTTGCATGATCGAGTAACACACATACAAGCATCCGAACTTTCCCATGTATAATATTAGTAGGATAAAAGAGCATATAATACATGGATGGTGCTGGCTCAGTGTTTTGAAGACTGTTAAATCTGCCTGGTGACCGGATAGCCTTGGCACGTCCGCAATTTTTGGATGGTGTGCTGCTTCTACTCTTTTGCATAACGCATACAGGGATGTTTTTCAGAGCTTTTTCAAAGGTAAAAAGACGATGTGATTACAAGGTGCATACAAGATTAACTCACCAACTGACACTTTAACAGAATGATCTAGAAATGGCTGCTGAGCAGGGAGTGACAGTTGGATAATCCTAACTAACTAAATCTAGCAGTGGACGCTGGAATATACTATTGTAGAAATATAAACAATGTTTAATAACATAAAGAGAGGATATTGTGACAGCACACTCCCTGCCTGGTATCGGTAGATACCACTATATACAGTATCTACAAATTATAAAAAAAACATTAAAAACTATACATTTGATTAAAGACTTGTCCTTTTAATCTGCAAAACTAGAAGAGAGAATAAAAATCATAAAACAATAACAAATTCTTGAATGCAGATCTCTGATGAGTTTTCTATAACTGGAGAAGAGGATGCAACTCATAAGTCTTAAATGCTTATTGGGCTGCTTCTTTAAATTGGGTAGAATTCTTCAGTTGTAAAAAGGATTAAGATAGTCTCTATAAAACATTGACATTTTCTGGAAACTTTCCATTTTATCCACTTTGGATGAAGATCAGCTGGTAGTGGAGAGTAGTGTTGGGCGAACACCTAGATGTTCGGGTTCACGAACGTTCGCCGAACATCGCCGCGATGTTCGGGTGTTCGCGCCAAACTCCGAACATAATGGAAGTCAATGGGGACCCGAACTTTCGTGCTTTGTAAAGCTTCCTTACATGCTACATACCCCAAATTAGCAGGGTATGTGCACCTTGGGAGTGGGTACAAGAGGGAAATAAAATATTTGAAAAAGAGCTTATAGTTTTTGAGAAAATTGATTGTAAAGTTTCAAAGGAAAAACTGTCTTTTAAATGTGGAAAATGTCATGTTTCTTTGCACAGGTAACATGCTTTTTTTCGCCATGCAGTCATAAATGTAATACAGAGAAGAGGTTCCAGGAAAAGGGACCGGTAACGCTAACCCAGCACCAGCAGCAGCAGACGTGATGGAACAGGAGGAGGCGCAGGAGGAGAAGGCCACGCTTTGTGAGACACAACAACCCAGGCCTTGCATGAGGACAAGAAGCGTGCGGATAGCATGTTTTGTACCGCCATGCAGTCATAAATGTAATAAAGATAAGTGGTTCAATAAACAGGGACCACGCGGCAACGCTAACCCAGCAGCAGCAGACTTGATGGAACAGGAGGAGGCGCAGGAGGAGAAGGCCACGCTTTGTGAGACACAACAACCCAGGCCTTGCATGAGGACAAGAAGCGTGCGGATAGCATGCTTTGTACCGCCATGCAGACATAAATGTAATAAAGATAAGTGGTTCAATAAACAGGGACCACGCGGCAACGCTAACCCAGCAGCAGCAGACGTGATGGAACAGGAGGAGGCGCAGGAGGAGAAGGCCACGCTTTGTGGGACACAACAACCAAGACCTTGCATGAGGACAAGAAGCGTGCGGATAGCGTGCTTTGTACCGCCATGCAGTCATAAATGTAATAAAGATAAGTGGTTCAATAAACAGGGACCACGCGGCAACGCTAACCCAGCAGCAGCAGACGTGATGGAACAGGAGGAGGCGCAGGAGGAGAAGGCCACGCTTTGTGAGACACAACAACCCAGGCCTTTCATGAGGACAAGAAGCGTGCGGATAGCATGCTTTGTACCGCCATGCAGTCATAAATGTAATAAAGATAAGTGGTTCAATAAACAGGGACCACGCGGCAACGCTAACTCAGCAGCAGCAGACGTGATGGAACAGGAGGAGGCGCAGGAGGAGAAAGCCACGCTTTGTGAGACACAACAACCCAGCCCTTGCATGAGGACAAAAAGCGTGCGGATATAGCAGCAATGCTTTTTGCCGCCATGCAGTCATAAATGTAATACAGATGAGAGGTTCAATAAACAGGGACCGGAAACGCTACACCATCCCAGATGTTCATTGGTCATGTTACTTGGTTGGGGTCCTGGAGTGTTGCGTAGTCATTTCCAATCCAGGATTGATTCATTTTAATTTGAGTCAGACGGTCTGCATTTTCTGTGGAGAGGCGGATACGCCGATCTGTGACGATGCCTCCGGCAGCACTGAAACAGCGTTCCGACATAACGCTGGCTGCCGGGCAAGCCAGCACCTCTATTGCGTACATTGCCAGTTCGTGCCAGGTGTCTAGCTTCGATACCCAATAGTTGAAGGGTGCAGATGGATTGTTCGACACAGCTACGTCATCTGACATGTAGTCCTTGACCATCTTCTCCAGGCGATCGGTGTTGGAGGTGGATCTGCACGCTTGCTGTTCAGTGGGCTGCTGCTGCATGGGTGTCAGAAAATTTTCCCACTCCAAGGACACTGCCGATACCATTCCCTTTTGGGCACTAGCTGCGGCTTGCGTTGTTTGCTGCCCTCCTGGTCGTCCTGGGTTTGCGGAAGTCAGTCTGTCGGCGTACAACTGGCTAGAGGAGGGGGAGGATGTCAATCTCCTCTCTAAAGTCTCCACAAGGGCCTGCTGGTATTCTTCCATTTTGACCTGTCTGACTCTTTCTTCAAGCAGTTTTGGAACATTGTGTTTGTACCGTGGATCCAGAAGGGTATAAACCCAGTAATTGGTGTTGTCCAGAATGCGCACAATGCGTGGGTCACGTTCAATGCAGTCTAGCATGAATTGAGCCATGTGTGCCAGAGTCCTACCAGAATCCTCATCATCCTCTTGTGAGCGTTGTGATAGTTGTTGTGATGCATCATAGTCGTCACCTTCCTCCTGGTCTGCTTCTGCTGACCATTCGCGCTGAATTGTGGAAGTCCAACGTGCACCGCTCTGGCCCTCGTCAGTGGTGGCATGAAATTCCTGCTCCAACTCCAGCTGTTCCTCCTCCTCTTCTTCGTCATAGCTGCTGGGGCCAGCGTTCCCTGAGGCGGATGGCCTGATGTTGGTACCATCACGCTGATCGTTTTCTCCTTCAGATTCCCCCAGTTGCATCATGACAGCTGTTTCCTTGATTTTCAACATTGACCTCTTCAGTAAACACAGCAGTGGTATGGTAATGCTGACTGAAGAGTTGTCACTGCTCACAAGCAACGTGGATTGCTCAAAATTTTGGAGGACTTGGCAGAGGTCCAACATGTTGGCCCAATCGGATCCACAGAAGCTTGGCAGCTGTCCGGATGCGCCTCGGTACTGCGCCGTCATGTACTGGACCACTGCACTCTTCTGCTCACAAAAGCGGGCTAGCATGTGCAGCGTAGAATTCCAGCGCGTAGGGACATCACACAGCAAGCGATGGTGGGGGAGATTGAAGCGCTCCTGCATCTTGGCGAGTGCCCCCGAAGCAGTACTGGAATTTCTACAATGTTTGGCCACTCGACGCACCTTCAACAGAAGATCGGCCACGCCTGGGTATGTCCTCAGGAACCGCTGAACTACTAGGTTCATCACGTGCGCCAGGCAAGGGATGTGTGTCAGCTTAGCCAACCTTAAAGCGCGAATGAGATTACTCCCATTATCACACACAACCATGCCCGGTTTCAGGTCCAGCGGTGCCAGCCACAAATCCGTCTGTTCCTTTATTCCCTTCCAAATTTCCTCCCCTGTGTGCTGCTTATCCCCAAGGCAGATCAGCTTCAGCAACGCTTGCTGACGCATGCCAACAGCTGTGCTGCACTGCTTCCACGATCCTACTGCTGCTGGGTTAGCGTTTCCGGATGAGGTACAGCTTTGAGATACGTTGGAGGAGAAGGAGTCAGAGAGGTAGGTGCTGCTGTTGTTATCCAGTGGGAGGGACGGCGGTGCAGCTGTTTGCGGCGTGGGCAACACCCGCGCCGTAGCAGGTGAGGAATCGCTGCCAGGCTCCACAAGGTTCACCCAGTGCGCGGTAAGGGAGATGTATCGACCCTGGCCGAACGCACTCGTCCAGGTGTCAGTGGTGAGGTGAACCTTGCAGGCAACGGCATTCTTCAAGCTTCGGGTTATTTTGCTGACCACGTGCTCATGCAACTCAGGCACTGCAGAGCGCGCAAAGTGGTAGCGGCTGGGAACCACGTAACGTGGGATGGCCACTGACATCATGCCCTTGAAGCTGTTTGTCTCCACCACTCGATATGGCAGCATTTTGCAGGCCGGAAGCTTGGCTATGCTGGCTGTTACTGCCACGGCCCGGGGGTCATTTGCTGGCAATTTCCTCTTGCGCTCAAACATCTCCGACACAGACAACTGAACCGTAGCGCTGCACACGGAAGGGCTGTTGGTTGTTGTGTTTGATGAACACTGGGAGACCTCAAGAGCACTACTCCGGAAAGTGACAGTGTCAGCGTCGTCTGATGTTTGTGAATGTTGTGAACCACGCAATGGCTGGGCTACTGCTGTTGCTGAGGCGGGTCTGGTGGTGAGTCTGGTGAACCCAAGGGAGGCAGTGTTGCTGGTACCCTGTCCTGCCGCGTTTGCCCACAGAGTGGGATGTTTGGATAGCATGTGGCGGCTCATGCTGGTGGTGGAGAGGTTGTTAATACTTTTCCCCCTGCTCAGGCGGGTCTTGCACACCTTGCAAATCGCCATGGTAACATCCTCAGTGCAGTCTTCAAAGAAAGCCCAGACTTTGGAGCACCTGCCTTGCTGGCGATTTCTGTTTGCTCCTCTTTTGCCTCTCACTTGAACTTCCACGCTTGTGGTGCCTGAAATTGCGCGCCGCCTACCTTGTGGCACAAGGCGAACTCGTGCAGCAGTGGGTTCTTCAACAGACTCATCTGTGCTGCTGCTACGACGGCGATGTTCTCGTTCACAAACAAAATCTGGGTCTCTGTCCACATTGTCCATACCCTCCTCTTCCATCTCCTGAAACTCGTCATATGTCATTGTGGGGGGCCGCCGCCGTGGAGTAGAGCTCCCCAGAACAACCTCTGCGCAGCTCACTCCAACGTCGTCTTCCAGATCTTGTCATAGTTACATAGTTATTTTGGCTGAAAAAAGACATACGTCCATCGAGTTCAACCAGTACAAAGTACAACTCCAGCCCGTCCCCCACATACCCCTGTTGATCCAGAGGAAGGCGAAAAAAAACCCACCAGACATGGTCCAATTAGCCCCAAATGGGAAAAATTCCTTCCTGACTCCAGATGGCAATCAGATAAAATCCCTGGATCAACATCATTAGGCATAACCTAGTAATTGTAGCCATGGATGTCTTTCAACGCAAGGAAAGCATCTAAGCCCCCTTTAAATGCAGGTATAGAGTTTGCCATAACGACTTCCTGTGGCAATGCATTCCACATCTTAACCACTCTTACTGTAAAGAACCCTTTCCTAAAAAAATGGCTAAAACGTTTTTCCTCCATGCGCAGCTCATGTCCTCTAGTCCTTTGAGAAGGCCTAGGGACAAAAAGCTCATCCGCCAAGCTATTATATTGCCCTCTAATGTATTTATACATGTTAATTAGATCTCCTCTAAGGCGTCTTTTCTCTAGACTAAATAAACCCAGTTTATCTAACCTTTCTTGGTAAGCGAGACCTTCCATCCCACGTATCAATTTTGTAGCTCGTCTCTGCACCTGCTCTAAAACTGCAATATCTTTTTTGTAATGTGGTGCCCAGAACTGAATTCCATATTCCAGATGTGGCCTTACTAGAGAGTTAAACAGGGGCAATATTATGCTAGCATCTCGAGTTTTTATTTCCCTTTTAATGCATCCCAAAATTGTGTTCGCTTTAGCTGCAGCGGCTTGGCATTGAGTACGATTATTTAACTTGTTGTCGATGAGTACTCCTAAGTCCTTCTCCAAGTTTGATGTTCCCAACTGTATCCCATTTATTTTGTATGGTGCTAGACCATTGGTACGACCAAAATGCATGACTTTACATTTGTCAACATTGAATTTCATCTGCCATGTATGTGCCCATATAGCCATCCTATCCAGATCCTGTTGCAATATGACACTATCTTCCTGAGAGTTGATGATTCTGCACAATTTTGTATCATCTGCAAAAATAGCAACATTGCTCACTACTGCATCTACTAGGTCATTAATAAATAAATTGAAGAGCACTGGACCCAGTACAGACCCCTGTGGGACCCCACTGCTAACAGTCTCCCATTTTGAGTATGATCCATTGACCACAACTCTTTGTTTTCTGTCCATTAGCCAGTTCCCTATCCATGCACACAAACTCTTCCCCAGTCCTTGCATCCTCAACTTTTGCACCAGACTTCTGTGGGGAACAGTGTCGAAGGCCTTTGTCGGCCGACCTCCTGCAATTGCAACCCCTCCTGCCCAACTTGCTCTGGGATTTGGGTTTCCGAGTCCTCCTCGGACTCGCCTTGTATTTCAGTGCGCGGTGCATTTTCCACAGTTAATGGTTGTGAATCCAGGCACAGCATTTCTGGCTGTTCCTCCATTGACCTTTGAAAGGTGGAAGTTTGTTGGGCTGGGAATAGCTCCTGCGAATACCCCATTGTGTCCTGAGGTAATTCATCGGACTGGTTATCTGGCAGTTGTGTGCGTGGTGTCGCTGCCGGTTGTGTCAGCTTTGTGCCCACTGGCTCCTTGTAACTGGCTGAGGACTCGGACCTCGTGCGTGATGTGCTGGTGCTGCTTAACCCACTGCTGGACGCTTGAGAGGTCATCCAAGTAATTATCTGGTCCTGTTCTTTTGGATTTCTGAGGGTTGTTGTCCTGGACAACATGGGCGGTATTGAGTGGGTTTTCTTGGGTGCTCCCCTGTGGCCTGTACGTGAACAGTCAGGGGAAACACCTCTTCCCTTGCCCCTCCCTCTTTCACCGGATTTCTTCCTCATTTCACTTATCCTTACAGTACACGCTGACTGGCAGCAGTACAGTGGCAGTACAGAAATGCTATACAGTACCACTATTCCCAGCAGCGACACAGAGCACAATGCTATACAGTGGCGGGTGAGCGGTGTACCACTATTCCCAGCAGCGACACAGAGCACAATGCTATACAGTGGCGGGTGAGCGGTGTACCACTATTCCCAGCAGCGACACAGAGCACAATGCTATACAGTGGCGGGTGAGCGGTGGACCACTATTCCCAGCAGCGACACAGAGCACAATGCTATACAGTGGCGGGTGAGCGGTGTACTACTATTCCCAGAAGACACAGAGTGGCAGTAAACAGAATGCTATATAGTGTGGCTGAGCGAGGTACACAGAGTGGCAGTAAACAGAATGCTATATAGTGTGGCTGAGCGAGCGGTGTACTACTATTCCCAGCAGACACAGAACAGTAAACAGAATGCTATATAGTGTGGCTGAGCGGTGTACCACTATTCCCAGCAGCGACACAGAGCACAATGCTATACAGTGGCGGGTGAGCGGTGTACTACTATTCCCAGAAGACACAGAGTGGCAGTAAACAGAATGCTATATAGTGTGGCTGAGCGAGGTACACAGAGTGGCAGTAAACAGAATGCTATATAGTGTGGCTGAGCGAGCGGTGTACTACTATTCCCAGCAGACACAGAACAGTAAACAGAATGCTATATAGTGTGGCTGAGCGAGGTACACAGAGTGGCAGTAAACAGAATGCTATATAGTGTGGCTGAGCGAGCGGTGTACTACTATTCCCAGCAGACACAGAACAGTAAACAGAATGCTATATAGTGTGGCTGAGCGGTGTACCACTATTCCCAGCAGCGACACACAGCACAATGCTATACAGTGGCGGGTGAGCGGTGTACCACTATTCCCAGCAGCGACACAGAGCACAATGCTATACAGTGGCGGGTGAGCGGTGTACTACTATTCCCAGAAGACACAGAGTGGCAGTAAACAGAATGCTATATAGTGTGGCTGAGCGAGGTACACAGAGTGGCAGTAAACAGAATGCTATATAGTGTGGCTGAGCGAGCGGTGTACTACTATTCCCAGCAGACACAGAACAGTAAACAGAATGCTATATAGTGTGGCTGAGCGGTGTACCACTATTCCCAGCAGCGACACAGAGCACAATGCTATACAGTGGCGGGTGAGCGGTGTACCACTATTCCCAGCAGCGACACAGAGCACAATGCTATACAGTGGCGGGTGAGCGGTGTACTACTATTCCCAGAAGACACAGAGTGGCAGTAAACAGAATGCTATATAGTGTGGCTGAGCGAGGTACACAGAGTGGCAGTAAACAGAATGCTATATAGTGTGGCTGAGCGAGCGGTGTACTACTATTCCCAGCAGACACAGAACAGTAAACAGAATGCTATATAGTGTGGCTGAGCGGTGTACCACTATTCCCAGCAGCGACACAGAGCACAATGCTATACAGTGGCGGGTGAGCGGTGTACTACTATTCCCAGAAGACACAGAGTGGCAGTAAACAGAATGCTATATAGTGTGGCTGAGCGAGGTACACAGAGTGGCAGTAAACAGAATGCTATATAGTGTGGCTGAGCGAGCGGTGTACTACTATTCCCAGCAGACACAGAACAGTAAACAGAATGCTATATAGTGTGGCTGAGCGAGGTACACAGAGTGTCAGTAAACAGAATGCTATATAGTGTGGCTGAGCGAGCGGTGTACTACTATTCCCAGCAGACACAGAACAGTAAACAGAATGCTATATAGTGTGGCTGAGCGAGGTACACAGAGTGGCAGTAAACAGAATGCTATATAGTGTGGCTGAGCGAGCGGTGTACTACTATTCCCAGCAGACACAGAACAGTAAACAGAATGCTATATAGTGTGGCTGAGCGGTGTACCACTATTCCCAGCAGCGACACACAGCACAATGCTATACAGTGGCGGGTGAGCGGTGTACCACTATTCCCAACAGCGACACAGAGCACAATGCTATACAGTGGCGGGTGAGCGGTGTACCACTATTCCCAGAAGACACAGAGTGGCAGTAAACAGAATGCTATATAGTGTGGCTGAGCGAGCGGTGTACTACTATTCCCAGCAGACACAGAACAGTAAACAGAATGCTATATAGTGTGGCTGAGCGAGGTACACAGAGTGGTAGTAAACAGAATGCTGAGCGAGCGGTGTACTACTATTCCCAGCAGAGACACAATGACTGGGGGGACCCTGGCTAGCATGGCTGGAGCGCGAACTACCCTGCCTGCCTACCCAAAGCTAAACCCACAGACAAATGGCGGAAATATGACGTGGTTCGGGTATTTATTTACCTGAACCACGTGACAGTTCGGCCAATCAGAGCGCGTTCGGGTCCGAACCACGTGACCCGTTCGGCCAATCACAGCGCTAGCCGAACGTTCGGGGAACGTTCGGCCATGCGCTCTTAGTTCGGCCATGCGGCCGAACGGTTTGGCCGAACACCATCAGGTGTTCGGCCGAACTCGAACATCACCCGAACAGGGTGATGTTCTGCAGAACCCGAACAGTGGCGAACACTGTTCGCCCAACACTAGTGGAGAGTCCCAATCAGTAACTCTCTCTGTTGGTTGCTGGAGTAGTTGTGTAGTAATGGGTGTCACAAAGCCCAATGGTTCATACAGACTGTTTTTGACTGAAAGAACACTGCATCTAGTGAACAAATTCTCTGCTCCTGAACTCTGACAAGAGTCTTGATGAGAAGCGATCTTACAACAGAGTTGATCTTGTGCACTGCATGAAGTCTTTATACTGAATCCTTCCTTATCTTGGAGATTATTGTAATGTATTGATGATTTGTATGAGTAAAATATGTATCCTGTTTCCTTGATGCTGACTTTACATGAAATCACATCCATGGACTTTTGAAAGCTATTCAAGCAAACGTCTCTGTAACGATTGGTGTCAGCGGCACAGATTTTTCTGATTATTGGTGATCTGCAGTATCACCAACAATACAGATGCTATACCTGATTATGTGGTGATCTGCAGAATCACCAATAATACTAGTATAGCTAGACACAGGACAACCAATGTAGAATAGTGTATTGGTGCAACAGTAATGAGAAGAGGAGATCTCCCGAGAAGCGGGAGACTCAGACAATACTGCAGCCAAGAATCCCCTGAGGGGCAGGGAATTCAGACTGTACTGCAGCCAGTGGACACCTGAGGAGCAGGGACCACTGGCTGTGCTGCAAGGATGATCACCTGAGGAGCAGGTGAATACAGATGATACTTCAGCCAGGGATCCCCTGAGGAGCAGGGGATTCAGACTGTACTGCAGCCAGTGGACACCTGAGGAGCATGGACCCCTGACTGAGCTACAAGGATGATCACCCGAGAAGCGGGTGATTAAGACTCTACTGCAGCTAGCAGACACTTGAGGAGCAAGTGTTGCAGACAGTACTGGCAAGACTGATCACCTAGAGAGTAGGTGTCAGCTCTTAGAAATTCCTCACTAGTGGCTAGACCCACTAGTGGGAATAGGAAGGTCAGACAAGCAGGGTCAGTAACGTACGGACATATAAGGTACAAAGACAGAAGGCTGATTCAGAGTGAGGTACAGGCAGTGTCGGCAGCAGTAATCAGATAGGCAGAAGTACCGAATCAGCAAACAGGAGATTAGTCAGGTAAGCAGAGGATCATAACAGATAATGGTAGCAATATAGCAATATCCTAGTCTAGGTGTGAAGTCCTTGGTTTCAACACCTGGGATCTAGACTAAAGAATAGTACACAAATATCACAATGCAATTAGTACTTTAAGCTATCAATGGAAACTGGCTAAGTGTGAATTCCCAGCTCCAGCTGGTTCTAACACACTGTGAGATCTGACTAAGGTCTGAGCGCTAGCACGTTAGCGTTTGCAACAGCAGACAACCAGCAACTGACAGGCAGGTCCTATATATACTCAAAGTGCTCCACAGCGCCGCCCCAGTCACTCAGCCAATCCGGAGCACAGCTGGAGTCAGATGACCGGCTGATCAGCTGCCTCCCCTTTTCTGTCGCCTGTCGCGCGCATGTGTAGCTCTCAATCTATGTGCAATAGAAGGACCAGGCAAAGCAGCAGCATGTAGCTGCGCGGCAGAAGCCGCCGGCTGATACGCGGAGATAGCCGCCATGCCGCTTGCCCATGCGGCGGTATCTTCGCTATCCTTTACAGTCTCCTATAATAACCCATCCAAGGTCTAATCTCTGTGCATAAGGATAAGGAGCATAATTTGGGCTATTGCAATGCTGGGGCACCTTATGGGCTCTTGGAATGTCTCTGTCTAAAAGAAGGAGAATCTTTGCATCATCATCAAGAGGTGGGATGTAGCTGGCTATGTGCTTCATATGAGTGTGATAAAGAGCCACTTCACGTGTAGGGATCTCATCTCGCTTGTTTGGCAACTGGTCACATTCCATAAGTGTTGGAAGTGGAAATTCTGTTTTCCCATATTCAGAAGTTACCACAAAACCATGTGCTCTTCTTCCAGATACCTTTACAAGGCCCGAACAAGTTTGTAGAGTGTAGGGACAGGTTTCTCCTTGAATATTGAACAAGTTTAAGAATTCTGGACTTGCCAATGAACGATTACTCTGGTCATCAAGAAAGGCATCCATCTTCACTGCACTCTGTGGTTGTCCCTCTGGAAATACTTTGACCAGACATATTTTGCTGCACGACTTCCTGTGGAGTCCTTCTCCACATACATCAGTACATTTTGTGGACACCGATGCAGCTTTTTCATCAGTACTCTCCCCGCCATAACTTGGTGTGGTCTTTAAGGCTTGAACAGTTTGAAGCACTTCTTTGGGAGAACCAGGATTATAGGCAGTTATGTGTTTGTCACTGTTGCAGTAAAAACATTTGACAGGGACTTAACAATCTTTAGCAAAGTGATCTATAGATGCACAACATCTATACAGGGGCGTAGCAATTGGGGTTGCAGAGGTAGCGACCGCATCGGGGCCCTTGGGCCAGAGGGGCCCCGAAGGGCCCTTCCTCAACTACAGTATTAGCTCTCTATTGGTCCTGTGCTCATAATAATCACTTTTATAGATACTTTGAATAGTGGTAATCATTAATAAACTGTTCCCCATCCCCTTATTGCACTTCTGACACTGTAGTTGCCATTGACAGGTTTTGGTGCACCATATCAATTGCTATGTATAGAGTGCTTGGGGGGCCCCATTGTAAAACTTGCATCGGGGCCCACAACTCCTTAGCTGCGCCACTACATCTATAAATTTTCAGGGGGGGACAGCAGAGTCTGGGGGGGGGACTTGCGGCACTAGCAGAAGGTCACAGAGGCATGTCACTGTGCACAAAACATGCCTCTGTGTCCTATTAAGATTTTAAAAATCTGCCTCAGGTTCTCTTTAAGTGGTTAAAACAAGTGACAGAGACTTATGAACTACTTCAAGCAGGTGATAAGTTCTTGCTCATGCACCTTCATGTTTGCTGGGTAGCATGAAACCAGAAAAATACTCGCTTGCATTGGGCAATGATTACATCGGATGATTTTAAAACTCAACAGTTCTTAACACTGGCATGTACTGCACTCGCATAGTGCCGTAGGTAGCATGGCACTAGAGCAGATCCCATCAAACTCAGATCCCATCAAACAGGCAGTCTGATAGAATTTCTTACGCCATCAGGTTGCATTATTTCTTCTCCAGCACTGGGTAATATGTTACCTACAAGGCTGAAAATTTCAAATTGAATTTAACACATACCTCTGCCTCTCCATTTCTCTAATTTCTCTCTCTCGTTGCCTCTGTCGCTCACGCTCCCTCTGCTCTTTTATCTTTTCAAATGATAATATTTCTCTCTTTTCTTTACTTCCCGATTTTGGATTGTGACTTTTTGAGTTCTAGAATAAAACATGTAAAAATAAAAGCAAACAGAAGAAGTGCACAACAAGTATAGTAAACTCACAGTTTTGTTGTAATCATGGAACTAAAGTGCATGAAGAACTTGGCCCATATTCAATTCACTTTTTCTCCTTAGTTTTCTCCTAGGAGATGAATGTTCATCTTCTATTTAAAATAGATTTTCATCATTTTGCAAATGAAAAAGTACCAAAAAGTAGTTGAAAAAGGACTATCAAAATTATTTTGAGCATTTTCTTGCTTGCAGGTAGTTTTTAAGCCATGTTATTAACAAGTTTGAAAATATCACCTAGGAAAAAACTGGGGAGAGAAAGTTAATTGCATATGGGCCCTTGCCTCTCAAAAAAAAACATTTAAAGTGTACCTAAAGAGACATATAGTGTGAGAAATGTGCATGTGTAGTACCAAACCTATATACATGCTTGTATTTCTTTCTGCAGTGCAAAGAGTAATTTTGCTTGACACCCAACTAGTAGTCATAAGTGATACTGTATATGGAAGTTGAATAAACACAATGTTGCTCCTTTCATTCTTCAAAACTTAATTTCTAAACCCAGAGCCATGTCTGAAAGAGGGCGAACTGAGTGGCTCCCTGGGGTGAAGGGGTTCACCTGAAGTAGGTGTAAAGTACACAGATTATTGATAGCCCTGTGGAAATGCACCTTCACCCTCCAGCAGCACTGCAATGTGCTGATACTTACAGGTTTCTGCTCATCTCAGGATTGAACAGCTGTTTCTGTTCCTCTCCCTGCCACAACTGACTTATTGGCAGAATGAAAATATCCATACATACACATGAAGTTAAGAAGGAGAGACAGCAGTGGGAATGTACTGACTGCGTTTGTCTTGGCCCAGGAGGTGGGGCGAGTGTCTTTTTGGCATTCAGAGGTGTTTTGACATTTGGCCTGGTGTAAGGTCTGCCTCACATAAGTAAATGTTGCTTCCAATGCCATCAAATGGTTGTGCTTTCTAAGGACTGTACTGGGAAGAGAGAGCCCAGCCCAAGAATAACATTTATGAGGGATGGAGGCATACTAAAGTACTGGGGGGAATGGGGTGAGTGAGAATTCATTATAAAGTGTGCCTGGTTGCATGGGGGGGGGGGGGGGGGGGAGAGAGAAGGGTTATGGAAGTGGGAGAAAGAGAGAGGGAGAGCAGTGAAGTTACTCACCTCTCTAGGTTCCAGCCAAGATAATTCCAACTTTGCACTGTTTCCCAGGCCTTAATCACAACCTTCATTGAGATAGTTAATGGATACGGGGCTTTATCTCCTCTGTACACTAACTGGGATAGTGCCTCAAACGAGCCAAGATGTGCTGCTTCTAAAGCCCCATCTACACGATACGATTCTTTGCACGATTCGATTAAGATTCTATATACGATTCGATTAAATCCGACATGTCCGATCGGGATTCAATTCGATTAGCCATTGTTTTGCAATGGCAAATTCGAACTGAATCGAATCCCAATCAGACATGGCGGATATAATCGGATCGTAAATAGAATCATAATCGAATCATACAAAGAATCATATCGTGTAGATGGGGCAAAAAAGTGGGCAGAGCCACTAACAACCAATCATATTTTCCCTATTGACTTCAATGAGAAAATGTAAACAACTGTAATTCTCACAGTATAAAAGCCAGAATTCCCAAACTTGGCACAGTGGGTCACTGGGGTTAAAATTTGGCAAGGTGGGCGGAGAAACGACACCATCTAGTTATTAGCGCCACCCCCCATTTTCTATACTCTACTCCTCCCACAGTTTCAGGGGTACAAGTGCCAAACTTTCCACACTTATCCATCTTATCGTGAAGTATGTTGCTTGTGCTTTATTAAGCGATCCCACCCTCCGCGCCCCTGCGGTAGACCCCGGAAGACCCCTTTTTCGTATTGACTTTGGCAGGGAAAAATTTTATATCGCTGCCACTCGTACAATTTTAAAGCTACACTCCCCAAACTCGGACCACATATTGTTGGTGTCACCCAAATTAAAATATGTATGTTGGGGGTGCATCCCAAAGTGGGCGGAGCTACCAACAGCCAATTAAAATTTAGCAATTTTCTATATGCTACTTCTCCCAGAGTTTTAGGAGTACAATTATGAAACTTTGCAAACTTGTTCGGCTCATACCAGAATAGGTTGCTTGTGCAATTTCACCCTCCATGCCCCTGTGGCGGCCCCTGAAGACCCCATTTTTTTTCCATAGACTTTCATTGGAAAAGTTTAAACTTTTGGCACTCGTACTGCTTTAAAGTTAAATTCATCAAACTTGGGTCACTTGGTAATGGGGTGAAGCTGAAAAAATATGTCACATTTTGGGGACCAAAAAAAGTGAGTGGATCGACAAACAACTGATCAGATTTTCCCTATTGACTTCAATGAGACAATTTAAACAGCTGTAATTCTCACAGTACTGAAGCCAGAACTCCCAAACTTGGCTCCGTGGGTCACTGGGTGATTGCGGATAAAATTTACAAAAAGTGGGCGGAGTCTACAACAGCCAATCAAATATCAGCCATTCGTTTAAATGGGAAAAATTAAAATTGCTGCCGCTCTTAGACGGTTAATGGCAGGGTCCTCAACCTTGGCACAGTTGGTCACTGGGGGACTAAGATTAAAATTCAGGAAAGTGGGCGGGGCAAAAACCAACCAATCAGATTTCTTTCATTGATATTAATGGGAAAAATTAAAAAGGCTGCCATTCTCACATTATTGAAGTTAGGGACCTGACCCCCAGCAACCACAAATGTGGTTGCTGGGGGTTTCCACTTCAAGTTTAGAAAAAGTGGGTGGAGCCACCAACAACCAATCAAATTTCACTCATTGATTTACAATAAAAAAATAAATAAAACTGCTGCCATTTTTACACATTAAACGCCAGCATTCACAAACTTTGGTGTTAGTCACTGTGACTGTGGTTCACAATTAGGAAAAAAAGGGGCGGGGCAACAACATCCAATCAGATTTCAGCCATTGACCTTAATGAAAAATGATAAACTGCTGCTATTATCACAGTTTAAATGTCTGGAGTACCAAACTTGGCTGAATTACTCACTGGGTGACTGCGCTCCAAAAATAGGAAAAGTGGGCAGAGCCACAAACATCCAATGCATTTCACGAAACTGAAATTTCACCAAGTTTAAAACTTTCAAATACTGCCACAAAACTGGGCACAGACCATGACATGGTGGCTGAGGTTAAAATTCAGAAAAATGGGCGGAGCTTAAAACAGCCAATCAAATGTTACCTATTGTTAATCCAAGCCAATATATAAGTTGCTGCCATTCTTTTACTGTTAATGGCAAAGACATTAAACTTGGCACATTTGGTCACTGGGATCCAAATTTTAAAAGTGGGTGGAGCCAAAATAGCCAATCAGGCTTTTTGATTGCTTTTAATGGTGCAATTTGATCTGCTTCAATTTTCACAGTTTTAAACCAGGTTCCACCGACTTTGTGTACACTCTATGCACCAGGGGCGACTTGCCAAAACACCTCTTGCGTTCCATAGCCAACATCCTGTGGTTTCTTCAGAAACGACACCATCTAGTTATTATTATTATTAGCGCCCCCCATTTTATATATACTACCCCTCCTACAGGTTCAGGGGTACAAGCGCCAAACTTTCCCCACTTATTTGTCTTATGGCAAAGTACGTTGCTTGTGATTTAATAAGCAATCCCACCCTCTGCGCCCCTGCGGCAGACCCTGGAAGACCCCTTTTCTCGTATTGACTTTGACAGGGAAAATTTTCAAATCACTGCCACATGTACGGTTTTGAAGCTACACTCCCCATACTCGGACCACATATTGTTGGTGTTACCCCGAATAAAAATATGTATTTCGAGCGAGCAACCCAAAGTGGGAGGGGCTACAATCGGCAAAAGAAAATGTAGCAATTTTCCATACGCTACTCCTCCCAGAGCTTTAGGAGTACAATTATGAAACTGCACACTTGTTTGTCTCATACCCGAATAGGTTGCTTGTGCTCTGATAAGCAATCCCACCCTCTGTGCCTCTGCGGCGGCCCCCCCGAAGACCCTAGACTTTAATTAGAAATGTTTAAACTTTAGCCACTCATACAGCTTTGAAGTTACCCTTACAAAACTTGGGTCACTTAGTCATGGGGTGAAGCTCAAACATTATGTCACATCGTGGGGACCCAAAAGTCCCTATTGACTTCAATGAGAAAATGTAAAAAGCTCATTCTCTTAGTATGAAAGCCAGAGATCCCAAACTTGACACAGTGGGTCACTGGGAGACTGGGGTTAAAATTTGCCAAGGTGGGTGAAGCCACATACAGCCAGTCAGACACATAACCAACATCACGTGGTTTCTTCAGAAACTACACAATCTAGTTATGTTGGCTATGAAATAGCCAACATATTATTTGCGTTTAGCTCGTTCTTCTTCTTCTTATTATTATTATTATTGGTGCCCCCCATTTTCCATACACTACTCCTCCTACAGTTTTAGGGTAACAAGCCCCAATCTTTCCACACTTCTTCGTCCTATAGTGAAATACGTTCCTTGTGCTTTATAAGAGATCTCATCCTGCGCACCCCTGCAGCAGACCCCGGGAAAAAAAACCAACAACAACACTGACATTCGCACTACAGTCATACAAACCCTAAACACAAAACAAACATCAAATACACAACTCTACGGTACAAAACGTATCAAAACCTAATGCGACAAAAAAAAAAAAAAAAAAAAAAAAAAAAACACATAAAAAGTCAACTGAAAGTGAGACCCCTGATATGTCTGCAGCCAATCATCAATAATATAAGAAGAAAAGTATCAAGTATCTCTCCAGCAATGTCTCTCCCTTATCTCTCACTACATGCAGCAAATAAAGTGAGAACATGGCCAACGCTGCTGCCTTTTATAAGTGGGGGGGCTCCAGGAGGGAGTGCTGCCTGATTGGCTGCCATGTGTCTGCTGACTGTGATGTAGAGGGTCAAAGTTTAGCCCAATGATGTAGTATAGGGGGCGGGTCGAACTTGCTAAAAGTTCACGGTCGGGCCATCTCTATCTCTCAAACTTTTCACAATTAGATTTTGATACTTTTACACTATGTAACTATGTAAAAGTATCAAAATCTAATTGTGAAAAGTTTGAGAGATAGAGATGGCCCGGCCGTGAACTTTTAGCAAGTTCGACCCGCCCCCTATACTACATCGTTGGGCTAAACTTTGACCCTCTACATCACAGTCAGCAGACACATGGCAGCCAATCAGGCTGCACTCCCTCCTGGAGCCCCCCCCCCCCACACTTATAAAAGGCTGCAGCGTTGGCCATGTTCTCACTTTATTTGCTGCACGTAGTGAGAGATAAGGGAGAGACATTGCTGGAGAGGTAGGGAAAGCTTAGTTGCGTCTTTTTAGCTTGCTCCTTGCTGATATTTGTTGCTAAAAAGCACCACAAAAAAAGCTCTTTTGAGAGCTAATGTTCTTTTGATTTTTTTTGTGTGTGTGGCCCACTGACACTACATATACTGCCCAGTTTGTCGCAGCTGGCCCTTCCAAATTGCTATACTGTTCCAGCCCTAGCACATTCAGTGCATACCTTTTCACTGCACCTGTGTGACTGCACATTGCATTATACCACCAGCAGTCAATGCATACCTCTCACTGCATCTGTGACAGCACACTGTTTTATATACCAGTCAGTGCATACCTTTTCACTGCACCTGTGTGACTGCACATTGCATTATACCACCAGCAGTCACTACATCTGTGTGACAGCACGATGTTTTATATACCAGTCAGTGCATACCTTTTCACTGCACCTGTGTGACTGCACATTGTTATACCAGCAGTCAGTGTATACCTTTTCACTGCATCTGTGTGACTGCACATTGTATTAGTCAAGTCAGTTCATACCGTTCACTTCATCCCCCGAATATGGACAACACAACAGTCAGAAATTTAGTTATGCTGTTGATGAAAAATTTCAAAAATAATTTGTAAGGGGAAAAAGCATTAAGTTTGGTACAAGAGGAAGAAAAAGGACAAAAAATGAAAAAGAAGATGGTGAAGAAGAAGAAGAACCAGGTGAAGAAGAAGAAGAATAACAACCAGGTGGTGAAAAAGAAGAAGAAGAAGAACCAGGTGAAGAAGAAGAACCAGGTGAAGAAGAACCAGGTGAAAAAGAACCAGGTGAAGAAGAAAATGAAAAACCAAGTGAAGACGAACCAAATGAAGAAGAACCAGGTGAAAAGGAAGAACCAGGTGGTGAAGAAGAAGATGGTGAAGATGATGGTAAGAAAGAAGATGGTGAAAAAGAAGAAAAAGAAGAAAAAGAAGAAGGTGAAGACGGTGAAGAAGAATAAACAAACAAATACAGAAAAAAATGTTTTCTATCAATTTTTTTTTTATTACACCTCCTCATATATTTAATTGTGCTTTTTCTTTAAAAAAAAAAAACAACATGATGCTTTAAAGGAATACTTAAGTCAAAATAAAAAAAATGATTTTTATTCACCTGGGGCATCCATCAGCCCCTTGAAGCTGTATGGTGCCCTCGCAGCCCGGCTCCGATCCCCCTGTCCCCGCCGGCGGCTACTTCCGGGTTCGGCGACAGCCGCCGACAGGCTGGGAACGCGAGTGATTCTCCGCATTCCCAGCCGCTATATCACCCTCTATGCTGGTATAGCGTTCCCAGCCTGTCAGTGGCTGTCGCCGAACCCGGAAGTAGCTGCCGGCGGGGACAGGAGGATCGGAGCCAGGCTGCGAGGGCACCATACAGCTTCAGGGGGCTGAGGGATGCCCCAGGTGAGTAAAAATCATTTTTTTATTTTGACTTAAGTATTCCTTTAAGGCCATTCGTGATTACGACTCGTGATCCAGATTCAATTCGTGATCACGACTCAAATGCAAATTCAAATCGAATTCTATAGTCATGATCACGGTCGAATCCGGATTTGACCCAAACCTGGATTCGAATGCACTTGAATCGAATTTGGGTCCATTCGAGCAACCCTGGTGTTCAGAAGGCAAGTGCCATCAACTCCCAAGATTGTCAGGACGTAGTTGACTATTTAACACAGAACACCTCATCTTCCTCCGCTTCTGCATGGAACCGTGACATATCTTCCTCCTCCTGCTCTGATTCTGGCACCCCACTTAACACTCAGTCTGCAGCCACCTGCGATACTACTAGCACCACATCCGCTCCATTTGAAAGTTCGCAGGAGTTATTTGGTAGGTAATTAACTGATTCACAGCCATTATTGTTACAACAACATGAAGGCGCTAAGCATGTTACACCACCTCATATGTCTGAGTTAGGCGTCACTATGGACGTAAGGTGTGAGGATGATGAAGTAGCTGCTGTTGGTGCAGTTTTTGAGGTGTCTGTAAAAGCGAAGCTGTGGAGGATGATTATGATGATGATACTGCCATGGATATCACGTGAGTTCCCAATAGACCAGATGAACAGTTCAGTGGGGCAGTCAGATAGGAGTAGGAGACAAGTTGCTGAAAGAAGCAGGACAAGCTTGTCGTCAGAAACAGCTCATGGCAGTGTCCGGCGGCATGTATTGCCACCTATGGACAGCCAACTAACATGTCCTTCAAGGTCAGCTGCTGCCACCACCACCACAATGCCATCATCCCAGGGCTCAGCGGTGTGGACATTTTTTTCTGTGTCTGCCTCAGATGAGAGCATCTGTACTCTCTGCCACCAAAAATTGAGCTGTGGAAAGACCAAGACCCGCATAGGGACAACTGCCTTACGAAGGCACATGATGAAAAAGCACAAACTGCAATGGTATGACCACCTGAGGAAAAGCAGCACACAAAAGCAAAGCCACCCTCCGCCTCCTCTTCCTCCTTCAGGTGCAGCATCTTCAGCCCCTTTATCCCTTGCACCTTCACAGCCACCCTCCTCCACTCCGCCTCTCAACTTGAGTGGTTCCTGCTCTTCTGCCCACAGCAGCCAGGTGTTCGTTAACAAAATCTTTAAGCCAATGTCTGCCAGTCACCCCCTTGCCCGACATCTGACAGCTGGCTTGGCGGAAGTGTTAGCTCGCCAGCTGTTACCATACCAGCTGGTGGACTCTGAGGCCTTCCGAAAATTTGTGGCGATTAGGACACCACAGTGGAAGATACCAAGCTGCTGTTGTGATATCTGGTGGATAGTGTATTGCGGTTCATCTGATATCTTGAGCAGCAAGTGTCACTTTTTAAATGTATATATTTTTTTCTTTTCCCTCCACTTTGCTTAGCAGACAGGCAATTAGCTAGGGGGAGGGATTAGCTGTATCAGGAGGTATTTGGTCAGCTTCAGGACTCAGTACCTGAGCTTGCTCAGTCTGTGGCTTGCTCACTAAGTGTCTTCAACACAAGTGGCATAGGTGTTAAAAACAGGCTTTAGAACACAGGCACAAAACGGGAGCAAATACCTTAACCACCCCAACTTCACTCACTCCCCTGCTTCACTCACTCACTCACTCTCCCTCTCCTCCACCCCAGCTTCACTCACTCTCCCTCTCCTCCACCCCAGCTTCACTCCCTCTCCTCCACCCCAGCTTCACTCACTCTCTCTCTCCTCCACCCCAGCTTCACTCCCTCTCCTCCACCCCAGCTTCACTCACTCCCGAGCTCCACTCAATCTCCCTCTCCTCCACCCCAGCTTCACTCACTCCCCAGCTTCACTCACTCTCCCGTATCATCTTTTACCACCACAGTTTACCTTAAGTAATTTTTCCCCACACAATAGTCATCATGTTGGACAATGCAGTACAGTGTACATCCTGCAACATGTATGCATGCCTTGATCAGCAGATTGAGAGTGTTTACTGTTGCCCTGGGTGTGTGCGTGTTGCTCAGTTAGAGGCTGAAGTCCGAGAGCTAAATGAGCATCTCGAAACACTGAGACACATACACAACATGGTGAAGAGCTTGGATTTCACGATCCAGACACTGGAGGGAACCGGTGAAGATGAGGTGGGTGGAGTACAGCCGGAGCAGGAAGCAGAGGTAGCCGCTACTTGGGTCATAGTTAGAAGGGGTAGGGGAAAAAGTGGCAGGGAGGCTAGTCCCGAGTTGTCCCTCCCTAATAAGTATTCTTGTTTGCGTAATATTGGGGAGGATGATTTTGGAGTAGCAATGCTGCAGCAGGATATGTCCCTTAGCAACCACGGGGCAGACTGCTGTAACGAGAAAGGGAATAGGAGTGCAGCTAAGGCTAGACAGATACTGGTGGTAGGGGATTCAATTATTAGGCACACAGATAGGGTAATCTGTCGAAGAAACCGTGAATGCCATACAGTCTGTTGTCTCCCAGGTGCTCGGGTTCAGCATGTAGCGGAAATAATTGACAGATTACTGAGTGGGGCTGGGGAAGACTGTCTGGGTACACATTGGCACCAATGACAAAGTTAGTGGGAGATGGAAGGTCCTCATAAATGATTTTTAGGTACTTGGAGATAAACTTAAAGCAAGGACCTCCAAGGTGGTGTTTTCTGAAATACTGCCAGTGCCATGCGCTACATCTGAGAGACAGAGGGAGCTTAGGGAGTTAAATAAGTGGCTGAGAAATTGGTGTAGGAAGGAGGGGTTTGGGTTCCTGGAGAGCTGGGCAGACTTTGCAGTCGGCTACAGGTTCTACAGCAGGGATGGGCTGCACCTTAATGGGAAGGGTGCAGCTGCATTGTGGGAGAAGATAGCTAAATAGTTGGAGGAGATTTTAAACTAGGATCCAGGGGGAGGTGGGAGGGTAAAGTCTCAATATGTAGACAAGATAAGGTAATAAGACAGTGGGAGCCTAACATTATGGGGGGTGGGGACAGTGTAAAGAGTAAGGAGGTAGGTAAAACTTCAAGTAGCCCATTTCATGTAACCAAAATTGTAAAATGTGGAGGTAAAAATATAAAGTGCACGTGTAACGAATGTGGAATTATCTCCGTGGTCATGTTGTGCGCTGACACCGCGGAAACCCTTCACAAGCGTTTGGATAGAGGAACCCAACTTTGGTGCAAATGCACCTGAGAGAGGAATTCCAACCGGCAGATGGAGCTGTGGAGTACAGAGGAACTCGGTCTCTGTACAACCACAGATGCCAGATGGAGATTGTACGAAGTGAAGCAACACAGGGCAATATAGCCACTCAAGAGAGAGTGAGCACAGAGACAGAATTGCATGTCCACCAATCTAGTCGCCACCCAGCGACGGTTGACATACAACAGCGAAGACCAAAGTGAGAAAGCAATCGCAAGAACGGCGATTGCTAGCAGAGACACAAGACAGATTAAAGACAGAGCATAGAATGAATAAAGACAGAACCAATAGCAAACTGCAATGCAACACGAAGGAACAGACAGGACTAGCTAAACGCAGTCACTACACGTTAAGCGCAATAGCGACAAAAGCGCGTTCACGGCACGGTCACCGCACAATAAGCGCAACAGTGACAAAACGTACCAACCCTGACTAACTAATAAAACGCGGAAAATGAAAATAAACAGAGAACACGAACGCTTGCTAATCGGTTGCCTCACCCAGACAACAGCAAGCGTTCGTTCCAGATAAGACAGACAGAAGGAGCAACCAGTAACAACCGCTGCTCTGGCCTACACTCCAAGACAGAGCACAGAAGGATCCACCGCCTCTACCGCTAGGGCAAATGCAATCCAAACAGACAGACCGAAGGAGCAACCAGTAGCAACCGCTGCTCTGGCCGACACTCCAAGACAGAGCACAGAAGGATCCACCGCCTCTACCACTAGGGTGAATACGATCCAAACAGACAAGACAAGACAGAACTAGGCCATACAGATATAAACAATCTGACTGCACTAGAAGGAATGCTAGTGCACTCCCAAGGATAACTACTCTAAAACAATATTAGCAAACAGTTAGCAGAGGGGCTGAAACTCAAGGTAAGTCCAGCAGAACCAAACCTTTATGACCAGCAGGGAATTCTGGGAGGAAATTGTATTTATACTGCAAGCCTTCAAAGGAAGCAGATGAGCAATTTGCATGACAAGTGGATGCAAATCCCCCACCAGAACAGCAAGTCTGAAACTTGCAGAATGAAAACAGGTCTCCTCTCCAGGGACCTGCAGCATGCAGACCTGAAAAATGGTCAAAAAGCTGCCTGCCTGCGCAGATAGCAGAGCAGATCATTACAGCATGGTAACCAATGCTAGGAGCCTTGTAAATAAAATGGACAAACTAGAGTTCATTCTGATTGACAAAGGCTATGACATTGTGGGAATAACCAAGACATGGATGGATGAAAGCCATGACTGGATAGCAAATTTAGAGGGATACAATGTGTTTAGGAAGGATAGAACAGGGAAAAAAGGTGGAGGGGTTTGTCTCTTTGTTAAGAATTGTTTTACAGCTGTCCTGAACGATGAGATGGAGGAAGATTGTGAAAATGTGGAGTCCGTTTGAGTAAATATTCATGGTGGAAATAAAGGTTGTCAATTGCTTATTGGGGTATGCTACAGGCCACCAAATATTCATGAAGCTGTAGAACTGCAATTACTACAGCAGATTAAAAAAGCTGCAAGTAAAAATGAGGTCATAGTTATGGGTGACTTCTACTTTCCAGACATTGACTGGAGTATTGAGGCTACCTATTCTGGTAAAAGCAGCAGATTTCTGGCATCACTACAGGACAATTACTTGACTCAAATGCTAACGGAACCAACTAGGGGGAATGCGTTACTGGATTTGATCATTTCTAATAGACCAGATAATGTATCCAATGTGCAGGTTCAAGAACATTTGGGAAATAGTGATCACAACATGATAACGTTTGATCTGGTGACTGGTAGGCCGCGGGACCACTAAAACTATGAATTTCAGAAAAGCAAACAGTGGCGTAGGGCCCGCAGTCGCAATGGTCGACGTGGCGACCGGGCCCGGCTCCTGAAGAGGCGGGGGAGGGGCCCGGGGGGCCCATGTCCGTTTGGAGTGCCGACCGTGCGGCCCGTGCGCGCTATTGGGAGGGGGGAGCCAGAGCCGCGGGGAGGACAGCCCGACCTCTCCCTCCCTTCCTCTCCCCGGGGCCCCCCCTCAGATGCAGAGTGAGCGTGCACGGAAGCGCTGTAGGCAGAACTCACCTCCGTCCCTGCGTTCCAATCGCCGCTGATCTCCTCTCTGCATAGAAGCTGATACACACTGCTTCCGGCTAAACAGGAAGCAGTGTGTATCAGCATCTATACAGCGGGAGGAGATCAGCAGCGCAGGGACGGAGGTGAGTTCTGCCTACAGTGCTTCCGTGCGCGCTCACTCTGCATCTGAGGGGGGGGGGGGGGCGGGGAGAGGAAGGGAGGGAGAGGTCGGGCTGCCCTTCCCGCGGCTGCGGCTCCCCCCTCCATATACAGCACCTACCTACCTACCCTATCCTATCCTAGGGGGCAGCTACCTACCTATCCTATCCTGGGGGGCAGCTACCTACCTATCCTATCCTGGGGGGGCAGCTACCTACCTAACCTATCCTGGGGGGGGCAACTACCTAATCTATCCTGGGGGGGCAGCTACCTACCTAACCTATCCTGGGGGGGCAACTACCTAATCTATCCTGGGGGGCAGCTACCTAACCTATCCTGGGGGGGCAGCTACCTACCTAACCTATCCTGGGGGGAGGCAGCTACCTAATATAACCTATCCTGGGGGGCAGCTACCTACCTAACCTATCCTGGGGGGGCAGCTACCTACTTAACCTATCCTGGGGGGGGGGGGGAGGCAGCTACCTAGCTAACCTATCCTGGGGGGGCAGCTACCTACCTAACCTATCCTGGGGGGGGCAGCTACCTACCTAACCTATCCTGGGGGGGGGGGAGGCAGCTACCTAGCTAACCTATCCTGGGGGGGGGCAGCTACCTAATCTAACCTATCCTGGGGGGCAGCTACCTACCTAACCTATCCTGGGGGGGAAGCTACCTACCTAACCTATCCTGGGGGGGGCAGCTACCTACCTAACCTTTCCCGGGGGGGGGGCAGCTACCTAATCTAACCTATCCTGGGGGGCAGCTACCTACCTAACCTATCCTGGGGGGGGCAGCTACCTACCTAACCTATCCTGGGGGGGCAGCTACCTAATATAACCTATCCTGGGGGGGCAGCTACCTAACCTATCCTGGGGGGGCAGATACCTAATCTATCCTGGGGGGGGCAGCTACCTAACCTATCTTGGGGGGGCAGCTACCTACCTAACCTATCCTGGGGGGCAGCTACCTACCTCACCTATCCTAGGGGGGGGGCAGCTACCTAATCTAATCTATCCTGGGGGGCAGCTACCTAATCTAACCTATCCTGGGGGGCAGCTACATAATCTATCCTGGGGGCAGCTACCTAATCTATCCTGGGGGCAGCTACCTAACCTATCCTGGGGGGCAGCTACCTAACCTATCCTGGGGGGCAGCTACCTATCTAACCTATACTGGGGGGCAGCTACCTAATCTAACCTATCCTGGGGGGCAGCTACCTAATCTAACCTATCCTGGGGGGCACCTACCTCATCTAACCTTATACTGGGGGGCACCTACCTCATCTAACCTATACTGGGGGGCAGCTACCTCATCTAACCTATACTGGGGGGCAGCTACCTAATCTAACCTATACTGGGGGGCACCTGCCTGTCTAACCTATACTGGGGGCACTTACTTATCTAACCTGTATTCGGGGCACCTAGCTAGCCTATACAGGTGGCAACTATACTGGCTACCTATATTGGAGGCACCTACCTAACTAACCTATACTGGGGGCACCTACCTATCTAACCTATGCTGGGGGCAACTATTCTGGCTACCTATATTAGAGGCACCCACCTAGCTAACCTGTACTGGGGCACCTACCTATCTAACTTATACCGGCGGCGCCTGCCTATCTAACCTATACTGGGGGCAACTATACTGGCTACCTATGCTGGAGGCACCTACCTGGCTAATCTATACCGGGGGCAACTATACTGGCTTACCTATGCCTGGCTACCTATACTGGGGGGACCTATAGCTGGCTATAGGGATTCGGATATGTGTGTGCGTCGGGTGTTGCCGGGGAGGGGGGGCTGTTGTTGTCGGGGGGAAGGGGGGGCTGTTGTTGTCGGGGGGGGGGGCACATCCATATTCCGCATCGGGGCCCAGAGGTTTGTAGCTACGCCACTGAAAGCAAAGTTTGATCAACTCAGGTAGGCACTAAGTTTGGTGAACTGGGATAATGTACAACAAGGGGAGGACACTGAAGGGAAATGGCAAGCTTTTAAACTTATTCTCAATCAATATTGTAGTATGTATATTCCATACGGAAACAAAATGTCTAGGAATAAAAAAAGGCCTCTATGGATGAATAGAAAGGTTAGAGATAAAATGAAGGGGAAAAGGAATGCCTATAAGGTCCTAAAACAGGAGGAGACTGAGGCTGCATTAAGCAATTATAAGGAGTGCAATAAAAGTTGTAAAAAAGAAATTAGGCTGGCAAAGATTGAAGCTGAAAATCAAATCGCTAGGGATATTAAATCTAACCCAAAGAAGTTTTACAAGTACATCAACTCTAAAAAAAGAAAGGTTGACTGTATTGGACTCCTAAAGGATGAGGGTGGGAACTCAATGGTTGATGACTAAGGTAAGGCAGAGTTATTAAATGCTTTCTTTGCTTCTGTCTTCACAAGGGAAACATAACTGTGGCAAATTACAGATGCAGAAGAGTCTCAATCTTCCAACTGTAATATTAAATACTTAACACAGGAAGAAGTGAAGGCAAGAGTAAATAAATTAAAAATAGACAAGGCACCTGGCCCGGATGGCATGCATCCTCGGGTCCTAAGGGAATTAAGTTCAGTTATAGATAAACCCCTTTATCTTATCTTTTGTGACTCTCAACTGGCAGAGTCCCAGTGGATTGGCGTACAGCCCACGTTTTCCCATTATTTAAAGTGGTCTAACACCCAGCATTTCAACTTTGCTTTAAAAGATTGCTTACAGCTTATAAACTATTATGCCAGATTTTTTTTTTAGCAGAAATTCACTGAATGGATTAAACATGACATTTTAGTGCTGCATTTCGCTAGAAATTCTCCTCCGTGCTTGCTTGTTTAGTTACGAATGTATCTATCTACAATGTAACAAACAAACACTGCTCTGAGAGAACAAAGAGGGCTTCCCCTGGCAGGCTTTTCAAAGGTGTATTTGTATTCCAAATAAAGATACATTTTGTAACTAAAGATAAGAACGGATGTGGATTCCTAGTTGGATCCAACACTAAAATGTCATGTTTAACCCATTCAGTGAATTTCTGCTTAAAAAAAAATCTGGCATAATAGTTTGTAAGCTGTAAGCAATCTTTTAAAGCAACGTTGTAATGCTGGGTGTTAAACCGCTTTAAGAAGGGCAAAAAATCAGATCCAAGAAATTTTAGACCTGTAAGCTTAACATCAGTTGTATGCAAACTATTTGAGGGGTTACTAAGAGATACTATACAAGACTTCATAGAAGAAAATAATCTTATTTCTCAGCATCAACATGGGTTTACTAAAGACAGGTCCTGTTTGACTAACATGCTTAGCTTTTATGAGGTAGTGAACACTAACGTGGATATTGGAAATGCTGTAGATGTGATATACTTGGACTTTGCAAAGGCCTTCGACATGGTTCCGCACAAAAGTCTGGTGCAAAAGTTGAGGATGCAAGGACTGTGGAAGAGTCTGTGTGCATGGATAGAGAACTGGCTAATGGACAGAAAACAAAGAGTTGTGGTCAATGGATCATACTCAAAATGGCTGACTGTTAGCAGTGGGGTCCCACAGGGGTCTGTACTGGGTCCAGTGCTCTTCAATTTATTAACCCCCTTGCCAGTCCAATTCCTGCGGCAAGGGGGCAGCGCAGCACTTTTTTTTTAAAATCATGTAGCGAGCCCAGAGCTCGCTACATGATAGCCGCTGAGCAGCGGCATCCGCCCACCCACTCTGATTGCCTCCGGCGGTCAGAGTAGGCAGGAAATTCCGTTCAGAATGGGATTTCCTGCTGGGCTTCCCCGGTCGCCATGGCGACCGACGTCCATGACGTCCCGACGTCCATGACGTTGGTGACGCCATCCCGCCCCAGCGGGATGGCGTCACCAACGTCATGGACGTCGGGACGTCAGAGGTAATCCTGATCCACCCCTCAGCGCTGCCTGACACTGATTGGCCAGGCTGTGCAAGGGGTCTGGAGGGGGGGGGGGCAGCGCGGCGGGTAGCGGCGAATCGGCGGCGATCGTAATATGCACGCAGTTAGCAAAGTGCTAGCTGCGTGCAATAAAAAAAAATTATGCAAATCGGCCCTGCGGGGCCAGAGAAATCCTCCTG
The DNA here is from genome assembly GCF_040937935.1 of Hyperolius riggenbachi. Lineage (NCBI taxonomy): Eukaryota > Metazoa > Chordata > Amphibia > Anura > Hyperoliidae > Hyperolius > Hyperolius riggenbachi. Next base: position 314,427,866 of record NC_090646.1, on the reverse strand, counting down.
CGCAGGTTACCCCGAGCTGAGCTCGGGATAACCGGCAAGGAGGTTAATGACCTAGTAGACGCAGTAGTAAGCAATGTTGCTATTTTTGCAGATGATACAAAATTGTGCTGAATCATCAACTCTCAGGAAGATAGTGTCATATTGCAACAGGATCTGGATAGGATGGCTACATGGGCACATCAATGGCAGATGAAATTCAATGTTGAAAAATGTAAAGTCATGCATTTTGGTCGTACCAATGGTCTAGCACAGTGGTCTTCAAACTAAGGCCCGTGGACCGAATGTGGCCCCCTGAGGCTTTTTTACAGGCCCCCCAAACACAAAATGTATTAGTTATAGATGTGTTCTGCTGCAAATATTGGTGGCCTGCATATAGAATAGCAGTTCCGGCACCAACCTTCCACATGGAAGCCAGAAAGCAGTATTTTGCTGGCTTCTGGGTTGTGCTGCAAGCTTTTGAAGGCCATTGGGTGACAATATGGCTCACATATGATCACATATGACTTGCTATGTTAGGGTCACGATATCTGCACTGTATTGGTGGCATAATAGCTACACATGCTATGTTAGAGGGCATACTATCTGCGCATGCTGTGTTGATGGCATAATATCTGTACTAGCTGATTTAGGAGCATAACGTGCTCTGGTTAAATGGGAGAAATTAGGGCTGCCCATGTTAATAGGCGCTGTCTAGCATACCTAGGCTCAATGTTATGTTTCTCTACATAATTTCATGTATACTCCGGCCCCCCCAGCAGTCTAAAGTATGTTGACCCGGCCCTCGACTAAAAAAGTATGGGGACCCCTGGTCTAGCACCATACAAAATAAATGGGATACAGTTGGGGACATCAAACTTGGAGAAGGATTTAGGAGTACTCATCAACAACAAGTTAAACAATCGTACTCAATGCCAAGCCGCTGCAGCTAAAGCTAACAAACTTTTGGGATGCATTAAAAGGGAAATAAAAAAATCGAGATGCTAGCATAATATTGCCCCTGTTTAACTCTCTAGTAAGACCACATCTGGAATATGGAATTCAGTTCTGGGCACCACATTACAGGATAGATATTGCAGTTTTAGAGCAGGTGCAGAGACAAGCAACAAAATTGATACAAGGGATGGAAGGTCTCACTCACCAAGAAAGGTTAGATAAACTGGGTTTATTTAGTCTAGAGAAAAGACGCCTTAGAGGGGATCTAATTAACATGTATAAATACGTCAGAGGGCAATATAAAAGCTTGGCGGATGAGCTTTTTGTCCCTAGGCCTTAAAGGACTAGAGCAGTGGTTCCCAACCTTTTCCGCCCGGGGAACACTTTCTGACCAAATTTTTCTCCGAAGAACGGCGGGGGGTGGGAGTTTGGGGGGAGGGGGGCGTCCCCCGGGTGTTTGCGCGACCTAGTGGTCAGTGCCGTGCGCAGCAGGCTATGGGGGTGGGGGGCTGGGGTGCGGCTGCAAAGCTAGCATAGTTGCCCCAGTGTAGGGAGTTTAGTTGCCTCAGTATAGCAGTGCCCCAGTATAGCGCCCCAGTATAGCCAGAATAGTGCCCCAGTATAGCCAGAATAGTGCCCCAGTATAGCCAGAAAAGTGCCCCAGTATAGCCAGAATAGTGCCCCAGTATAGCTAGTATAGTGCCCCAGAATAGTGCCCCAGTATAGTGCCCCAGGATAGCTAGTATAGTGCCCCAGTATATTGCCCCAGTATAGCCAGTATAGTGCCCCAGTATAGCCAGTATAGTGCCCCAGTATAGCCAGTATAGTGCCCCAGTATAGCCAGTATAGTGCCCCAGTATAGCCAGTATAGTGCCCCAGTATAGCCAGAATAGTGCCCCGGTATAGCCAGAATAGTGCCCCGGTATAGCCAGAATAGTGCCCCGGTATAGCCATTATGGGTAGGTGGTGCCCCCTGCTGTTATTACCTCAACAGCTGCCGCTCTCCCCTCTCCGGCGCGTGTGTTTATTCAAGCAGCGTATCTCCCGGCTGCTCTGTGTGATCCGGCAGGAAGTATGGCAGCGGCTTCCTGTAGCGGCGATATGCTTCCTGCGCATCACACACAGAGCAGTCGGGAGATATCCTGCTTGAATAAATACATGCGCTGGAGAGGGGAGAGCGGCCGCTGCTAAGGTAATAACAGCGGCGGGGATGGGCGGGAGGGGGAGAAGAGGACGGCACACCAGGCAACGTCCCGCGGCACACTAGTGTGCCGCGGAACACTGGTTGAAAAACGCTGGACTAGAGGACATGATTTGCACATGGAGGAAAAACGTTTTAGACATTTATTTAGGAAAGGGTTCTTTACAGTAAGAGTGATTAAGATGTGGAATGCATTGCCACAGGAAGTAGTTATGGCAAATTCTATACCTGCATTTAAAGGGGTCTTCGATGCTTTCCTTGCGTTGAAAGACATCCATGGCTACAATTACTAGGTAATGCCCAATGATGTTGATCCAGGGATTTTATCTGATTGCCACCAGGAGTCGGAAAGGAATTGTTCCCTTTTGAGGCTAATTGGACCATGCCTTTTAAGGGTTTTTCGCCTCCCTCTGGATCAACAGAGGTATGTGAGGGGGCAGGCTGGTGTTGTACTTTGTTCTCTGGTTGAACTCGATGGACATATGTCTTTTTTCAACCCAAATAACTATGTAACTATGCAATTGTTTTTCTAAAAAGTCAATACCCAAACTGTACCATGAAGTTGAAAGGCAAGTGGAGTCATCTCTGGCACACAGCTTTGGGTCAAGGGTCCATCTGACCACGAATGCCTGCTCTGCAAAGCACGGTCAAGGCAGGTACATTACTTATACAGCCCATTGGGTCAACCTGGTGACCGCTGGCGTCAAGCAGGGAGTACGTGGCTGTGCAGCGGACCTAGTTTTGACACCTCCTCTCCTTCTCCTCCTGCTACATCCTCCCTCTTCACTGCCGTCCTCCTCCTCCTTGGCTGAGTGGCAGTGCTACTCTACTGGTGCTGCGATCTCCTCTCCAACTACACACCCCTAGCTCCCCCGGGCCTATGTTGCATGCCAGGTATGACGGTGTCACACAATCTTAGAAATGTCTTGCCTCAAAGCTGAGAGTCACAATGGAGCAGCTCTCCTGGCTGCTCTGAACAAACAGGTGGATAAGTGGCTGACCCCGCACCAACCGGAGATCGGCAAGGTGATGTGTGACAACGGTAGCAATCTCATTTAGGCTTTGAGTTTGGGAAAGTTGACACATGTACCCTGCATGGCACATGTGCTGAAGATAATAATCCAAAGATTTGTGTGCAAGTACCCAGGCTTACAGGAGGTCCTGAAGCAGTCCAGGAAGGTGTGTGGGCATTTCAGGCGTTCCTACACGGCCATGGCGCACTTGGCCGATATTCGGCAGAGAAAAAACTTGCCGGTGAGGTGCTTGATTTGCGATAGCCCGTCTTGCTGGAATTCAACGCTCCTCATGTTTGACCACCTGCTACAACAGGAGAAAGCCATCAACGAATACTTGTACAGTTATGGTGCTAGAGCAGGCTCTGGGGAGCTGGGGATTTTTTTGCCGGGGTACTGGACACTCATGCGTAATACTTGCAGGCTCATATGTCCGTTTGAGGAGGTGACAAACCTGGTGAGTTGCAGTGAAGGCACCATCAGCGACTTGATCCCATATGCTTTCTTCCTGGAGCCTGCCATGCGCAGAGTGGTGGATCAAGCTGTGGACGAGTGTGAACAGGAAGAGTGGGACCAATTATCAGCAGAACCAGATGTTTCCTCAACACATGCAGCAGCACAGAGGAGGGGGGAGGAGGAAGAGTCATCTGGGGAGAAGGAGTCAGACGAGGAAGGTGTTTTATTTTTAGAAGGAGACGGAAGAACAACCACAGCAGGCGTCACGGGGCTTGTGCTGCTCACCTTTCCCGTGGTATCGTTTGTGGCTGGGGGAGGAGGAGAACTTACCTGACATCACTGAGGAAGAGCAAGAGGAAATTAATAGTAGGTCAGCATCCAACTTTGTGCAGATGGGGTCTTTCATGCTGTCCAGCCTGTTGAGGGACCCCCGTATAAAAAAAACCTCAAGGGGAGTGATCTGTACTGGGTGGCAACACTACTAGACCCTCGGTATAAGCACAAAGTGGTGGAGATGTTACCAACTCACCAGAAGGAAGAAAGGATGCAGCACTTGCACAACAAGCTGGTAAGTATGCTTTACAGTGCGTTTAAGGGTGATGTCACAGCACAACGGAATAAAGGTACCACTGCCAGTAATCTTCCTCCTCCTTCCATGTCCACGCAGGCAAGGACAGGACGCTCTAGCGATCTCATGGTAATGTCGGACATGCAGACATTCTTTAGTCCAATGCCTCGCCTTAGCCCTTCCGAATCTTTTGTGACCAGAAACAGTGTTTGTATTTTTTAAAGTTTGCCTGCCCATTGAAGTCTATTGTGGTTTGCATGGTTTGCGCGAATGCAAACTTTTGCGGAAGTTGGCATTCGAGGTTCGCGAACCAAAAATCAGAGGTTCGAGCCATCTCTATTGAGAGATAGCAAGCTCACCCAATGGAAAGGTTTTCACCGGTTTAAGGAGGCTTAATGTTCTGCCATGCCAGAACCTAAGGTCCTCTCCGCAGTTTGCCCCTCTCCAAGCAGCAGATTGTCTCCACCTCACCCAGAATGTTCTGTGCCACTGTCAGATTCTTATATTAATGCAGATAAATTATCTCCACCTTTCCCAGATCGTTTACAAATGTTTAAATGGTTTGCTAATTATTTCAGTGAATTTCAAGATTTGTGAGTGTGAGCAGAATCAGAATTAGAATTAATCACAATTAATAAATACAATAAATACAACAATAAAGTTGCAATTTTCAGTATTATTTTTGGAAGCGAGCTGTCTATTCCTACAAGGTTTTAATTTAGATAGTATTGAAGAAATGTTCATAGGTTATGCAGTATTTGTTGTGTTAGTAAGTTTAACCATTTAAGGTCAAGATATACCCTGCTGAAACTAAAGCCTGCTTTATACGCTAAATGTTAATCACATAGTGTTCACACATATCTAATAAACTGATCAATAATATATATTTTATTTCAGATTGTATTAAAACAGTTGTTCTATTATTAGGCCAGAAGCCTTGTGCTGGCCATTATCACCTGTGACCACAGGGGGCATCTAGAGATCCCCATCTAATTACTAAAGTGAAGTCATGTACATGTATTTTTAGAAATGTTATAAAAACAACATCATTTGAGTCATAATGTACCAGCTAAATATAGGTTTGAGCTTTATGACTTAATGTAAAATCCCCTACCCCGACGCCATATTGGAAAAATTACAATAAAAAGGCCTGGCAGGCTAGCACATTTAAGCATCAAGCCTGAAACTCTACTGAGATCGATTGAAGCCTAGCAAGAACCTACCTTCCAATGTGATTCTAGAACACAAGAGAGGTAATATGCATTATTCTTGGTGAATTCATTGACAATTAGTTTATATAAACGTTAAAGACTTGTCATTTTCACACTTCAGCGTTTTTTTATGTTTTTTAGATAACTTTTTTTTATGCTATACTTCATATACAATCAGTAAGCATTACTATTTAAATGCAATTGCAAGCTTAGGGACAATTACCAAGCTTTGATTGATTAAGATATATCTACTTAAAGTTCTTTATACAAGAATAGAACTTCATATATCATTTTTTAAGGATAAAGCTATATTGTGTGTACCATACACTGTACAATCTCGAGACAACAGTTATCGATGGAAGTTAAAATCTACAGAAGAAGATTTGCTATGTTGATATGGACTTGTTTCACTAAAGGAACTTTTAAAATGTATTTTTGGATTATGGACAATAACTGGAGAGATGTATATTCCTGTATATATATATATATATATGCTTTATCTATTTTTTACAACAATATAATTTTATAAAATTCAGCAGCTGAGTGTTGCGTATTTTTTCCAGAGGTAAACCTGTTAACCTAGAAATATTCTGTTTATAGTGAGCTACGCACCCACTACTGACTAATCTTGATTATGACGGCTATCTGGGCTTGCCTTTAAGCAGTTAATAATCATTTATAGCAGATATCGATCAGATATTGGACACCACCACCTGGATTTTCTGCCTAATTCCTACATGACAACGTGAAAGCCATGTGTGCTGTCTAACCACTAAACTAACTATATACATAGTGCACAAATTAAAGCCCCGGCGTGGTTTGAAAGCTCCATATGCCCACTCAGCATAACTCAGACACCTCAGGAATGGGATTTTTAGAGCCCTACCCACCTCTTTGTACACATGTAGGTTAAAGGGACACTCCATCAGAAAGTGATCCATAGTCTTCTCAACACCATTACACTTCTCCCGAGGACACACACGGTCTGCCACTCTCATGAACTTCATGTTTCCTCTAACATAGAATTTACTATGGAAAGAAAGCCAAGCACTGTCCCGTAATTTGTTTGGAATATGCGGTGAGTTAATTAAATGCAATCCCTCCTCCAACATTGTGCTTGGGCAATCTATTAAGGATAGTGAGTCATGAAAATAAAAATCAATCACCTGATCTGTGAGGACTCACCTCTCAGCTCATCTGATATCTTCCGTATTCAATCCCCACTGCCTTCGTTTCTTCAAACACAGAGCAACGTTAGCCGGAACATAACCATTACGTGACCTCAGACTATTTATTGAGCCACCACTCTCCCATCTTGTGAGAAAAGGCTCATACCAGATGCGGAAGAGGCTTACCCAATCAGGCAGCTTCTCTGAAAGCATATTACCAATATTGTACTTAATGAAAATCAGAGAAAAGAAAACTACTGGGTTGACCATCCCTAGGCCACCCTCCTGCCTGTTTTTTTAAGTGATATTTCTGCATACAGGGTTCCATTTATTCTTCCAGAGCATCTGAAAGAACAAAGAGTAGATCTTCGTATACAGAGATTCTGGCAAGATTGCAACATAACTGACATATAACATTGCTGGAATCAGATAAGTTTTGATCAAGTCTATCCTTTGCCTCAGGGTTAAATTCCAACTCTTCCATCGAGTCACCTTCGTGCTGACATCTTCAAGTCTACATTACCAATATTGCAGGCCATAATCGCCTGGGCCAAATGTGATTCCAAGGATTTAAATTTTATCCTGGGGCACAGGAAAATAGTCGGGAAGTACAAAGCTCTCTCCATTATTTCCCATCCAGACAATTTCACATTTGTTATGGTTGAATTTGGAATTGGATGCCAATGAGTACCTTGCAATCTCCGCAACCACTACCTCCACCTCTTCTGGTTCAGAGATTACAAAAGTAACATCGTCAGCATAGGCCACCTCCAAGGATGAGACACCAGGGATGCCCACCGGAACTCCACTGAGTGAACTGCCATCTAACCTTCTCACAAAGGGGTCGATCGCAAACACATACAGCAAAGAGCTCAAGGGACAACCCTGATGGTCCCCCGAGCTCACCTCAAAAGGTTGACCAACCCAACCATTAACAAGCAAAAAAACTCTCAGCCCCTTTGTATAACACACAGAGCCAATTATTGAAACCAACCTGTAGACCATAGACACTGAGTAACCGCCACAGGTACTTATGATCAACTTGATCAAAAGCTTTTGACTGATCCAACGCCAGTAAATACTTTCCCCAACCTTCAGCCCTGCACCGCTCCAGGACCTCCCAAACAGCTAACACTGCTGAGAATGTGCCTTTACCCTGAACAGAGCAGTGCTGATGGCGAGAAAGTACACGTTACCTGGGATAAATGCCAGAACAAAATCTTAGCCAGAATTTTTATGTCGATATTGAGAAGGCTGATGGGACGCCAATTCTCAATCATCATTGGATCTTTGCCTTTTGAAAAAAGAATCACCGCTGACTGTCTCATGGAAGGTGGTAACTCTCCCTCAGCAAGACAGTTATTTAATACATCTGCCAATTGTGGCGCCAAGAATGATTTAAAAGCCTTATAAAATTCAGCCGTCAAACCATCCGGGCCAGGGGTCTTTTTGGACGCAATGCTATCAATAGCGCTTGCTACTTCTTCAGCAGTAATATCAGCTGTCAAATCTGTATCAGAAATATCCACATTTTCCAGACATGGTATTGAAGCCAAGAAGCTTCCCATCCCTGTTTGGTCAAGTGGCCTCTTCCTGAGCAGATCAGCATAAAAACTTCTAGCGATGGCCAAGATCTGTGACCTGGACTTTGCCACAGACCCTGAATCAGCACTTAAACCACTGACCGTTTTAAGTGCTGCACTTTGTTTGCAATTCTGGTAAGGATCAGGTGAGTGGTATTTTCCATGATCTCTCTCCAGAACCAAAGAAGCCAGCCGATCATATTGCTGCTGCTTCAGTTGAGGTTTGACCTCAGAAATCTCCCCCTGATTTCTGCCTTTCGAAAACAAGGATTTCAAGCCTCCTTCTTAGTCGCTGGTAAGCAACATATTTAACAATCTGTTTCTTTCTTGTTATGCTCTTGAAAAGTCCAACCACACATTTTTTGACCACTTCCCACTACTCAGACTTACTGCTAAAACAGTCCAGGATGGTAAACAGTGTCTGAAAAAAAAACTCAACAGATTGTCTTATTGTTTCTTCCAACAGTAGTGCCAAATTTAATTTCCATTACCCCTGGGAGGAGCATCAGAGACATTTAAATCTACCTGTTTTAAGGTGGATGATCCTATATACTGAGTGGTATATATTTACTCCTATGTGCACAGGAGGAGCGATCTGGACAGGTAGTGTGAATTTGTAGAGACAACAATTGTATGATGGTGGCATGGTGCGACTCTATGATGACCACTCACTGTGGTTAGTAGAATATCTGTATAGACAGGGATGGGGTAGGGACAAGACAAAAGGGGAAGAGCACACTCAATTTCAAAACAATATAGACGACAAGCCTCTCCATGGAATATTCTCACCTCTATAAGTTGCTGACTCGCCCGTATGGGTTGGTCAGTGTTAGCGCTTTTGTCCCTTTGTAGGCCAGGGACATAGGCTCTGGATACAGTGTTGCCGATCACCTGCTGTCTCCTTTTGATCCCAGGATAACTCCGCCTTGGTACTTCCAAGTGTGGTCTCCCAGCTGGCTGGTACTTGTAGTCCTCCCGGTTTGGGGATAGGTGGTGGTGGAATATGCGGAGTAATGAAGCAGAGAGGTGAAGAGGAGGGAATGGATAGTCATGCGGCACAGGTGACTAGGTGCTCAGTGCCCCTTGTAGCCAGGTATATGCAGCCTCACCTGTAGAGGCTGCACCTGTAGAGGCTAATTAAACTAGAGAAAGATACCTACAATATTAAAACCAAAAAACTCCAACGGGACCAGGAGGACTACCGACAAGGGTTCAATCGACCTTGGAAATGTCCAACTTTTGATAAACCAGAGGATACCAAGCCACCATAGCCCAATAATCCTCCAACCGTTATCAACCAACCACGATTTTTGAAACCTCTCTTACCAACACCTAACATACAATCCAAATATATAGATCAGAGATATAAACCCCCAAACACCTACAAAGAAGCTCTACTCAATAACCCAAATAGGCCTCACACACCACTTCCACAAAGACCATATTGGGGAAAAAGAGGAACCAATATATACCAACAATCAACATATGATTGGAAACCTTGGAAGAAACCTAAACCAAAATATCCCAACTATAGACAGAGAAAGGAACTATGTCAGCAGACCACTGGTCAATGGTCGAGAACCATCTACAACTCCAACCACCAGAGTTCGATAAACACCATACCTTCAAAACACATAATCACAAAAGCTGAAATACACCCTGGACCATCGGGTCTGCCAACCGGTATATGTACCACTCTGGAAAATACAAAATGTGCTGAACACTAACAGCAATCAACAAAACAATAATCATCCTAATCCCAGGAATGAAGATTTGGAACATCAATCTTTGACCACTTCTGATATTTCCTCATGTTCTGATGTCTCCTACACGGAATTACCAAGTATAACTCCTTCCAGTCCAATAATCACTGCTCTCAAGTCCATTACAGACAATACACCTTTGAAACAAAGAATACTAACTCCAAGTGAATTAACTCCGCTAACGGAAACAATTGAGAATACGATCCAAGAAAAGCCAATCCACCCTAACAACACTCCTTTTTTAGGCCGGGGCCTCACCTATACCGGGAATCAAAATACTCCCAAAAAAAGGAAAAAAACAATTACAGACCAACCCAAGCAAGATCCCAATACTGGCCAATACATCTATATCTTCAAAAGAAAACACCAACCAATCAACCGCCGCCCCCCTCCCCCATTCCGCCATCCAACTCCCCACCACACACCAACAGAAACGAAGAAGAAGAGGAAAAAGAGGGGGCAAATACATCAGAGCCCGTGAACTCAAAATAAATAAGAGCATTAAGCTAAAGGACCAACCGACAAAAATATATAACCTCTCTACCTATACCCTCAGCACTGATGAAAAAAGAGTTCTAGGTAGAGGTCTGTCTTTCTGTCCAAGTAACACAATAAATATATACGAAGTATTAGTGGTCCTTCAAACATACATCAGAAAATTCTCATTACAACGTTACTTTTTAACCCAAAAATTGAAGAACAAAAATAGAGACAATACAAATATACCACTTGCAATAATTACTGAAGAATATGATCCAAATGATCCAACTACAACAGCGACGAACATTGCTACCCTTCCCATTAGTACATGTTTAAAAGGAAAATCCACATTCAACCCTACCAACTTCAGAGGAAGCTTTGTGGAAACTTTTGGGACTATGGTGACTCGAGATTTCAACTCTCTCAAAGAACAACCAGTAATAAGGAGTAATCTCACAAAATCTGAGAAGATGGCCCTAAAAAAACTTAGAAGTAATGATAAAATAGTAATCCGCGAAGCAGATAAAGGGGGGACATCATAATACAAAACAGAACAACTTATACAGAAGAAGCGAGACGAATTCTCAACGACAAAAACTACTATAGAAAACTAACACAGGATCCCACTGAAACCTTCTTATGCCAATACAAATCACTAATTGACCAGGTATATAAAGACCACATACTCAACAAAGATGAATTCAGTTTTCTTACCGTACATACACCTCAAATTCCCTTCTTTTATCATTTACCTAAAATTCATAAAGATGCACAAAATCCACCAGGCCGACCAATTATATCTGGAATAAACTATTACTTGCCATCTCTCTCACTACATTGATCTACATCTTCAAAAATGTGTACAATTCTTACCATCCTACCTTAAGGATACAACCCACGTTATTAATGCATTAAACACAATAAAATGGAAACCTGAATACATATGGGCCACTCTAGACGTCTGTTTATTGTACAGCAATATACCACAAGATAAGGGCCTCCAAAGTATTGCATATTATCTAAATGGTGATCCTCTCATGCCAGAAAAACAAAGGATTTTATTATAGAAGCTGTAAAATGTATCTTAACAACTAACTATTTTACATTTTTAGGAGACACCTTCCTACAGTTACGGGGCACAGCTATGGGGACGCGATTCGCGCCAAGTTTCGCAAATCTTTATATGGGTTGGTTGGAGGATATAATGATTTGGTCCTCCAGCAACCCCTTTGGCGCAAACCTAGTCCTCCATAGACGTTACATAGATGACATCATATGTATATGGAACGGCCCTATGGAACAATTACATGACTACATCAATTACCTTAATGATAACCCCTTTGGACTGACCTTCACAGCAAACATTCATCAAAGAACAATTGACTTTTTAGACCTCACAATCTTTACAGATGAAACATCGGATAATATTTATAGTAAAATCTTTTTCAAAAAAACAGATTGTAACGGATATCTGGATTTTAACAGTGACCATTACAAACCCTGGCTCAAAAACATCCCCTATGGATAATTTAGGAGGCTAAGAAGGAACTGTACCAGGGGGGAAGATTACAAACTACAATCAGATCTGGTTAAAAATAGGTTCCTATATAAAAAATATCCACCCAAACTTGTGGAGGATGCACAAAAAAGAGCAGCAAAACTCACACAAAAAGACTGCCTAACATCAAAAAAGAAGGAAAATATAGAAAACGAAACATCCAGATGGGCTCTGAACATAGTTTTAAACTATTCAAGTCAACACAGAGAATGCAGAGAAATCCTTGAAAAACATTGGAGCCTTCTACTCAACAACCCCCTACTGAAAACAGTTCTACCTCAAAAACCACAAATCACTTTTAGAAGGGCCCAAACAATCTGTAACATGATAGCTCCAAGCAGATTAAAACCTACAAAAACCATCCCCCCTACTACATCTCCAGCCACACAAAAAACAGGGTCATATGCATGCAAAGGAAGAAAATGCCTATGTTACAAAAATATCCAAAATGGTCAAAAAACGTTAAAATCTACAATAACCAAAAAAATCTAGCAGATCCATCAATCCCTAACGTGCAAATCAGACTATGTTGTCTACCTTCTGGAATGCCCCTGCTACCTTCAATACATAGGACGCACAAAACAACAACTTCATAAAAGGATAAATAAACATAGGGAAAATATTTATTTATTATTTATTTATTTATTGTATTTATAAAGCGCCAACATATTACTCATGTGCTGAACATTAATTTAGGTTACAGACAATATTTAGGGGTGACATACAGCAATATGACAATACAGGAATAATAGAAAACCAGATCACACGGCACAGTATGAGTGCCAGGTAATGCTTAGTCATTGGATTGAGCATGTAGATTAGGCAAGTTAGGTTCACTCAGATGCATAGCATGGGTTCACAGTAATGGAGGTGCATGATCAGGTAGGACACAAAAGGAGGAGGACCCTGCCCAAAGGCTTACAATCTAGAGGGAGAGGTAAGGACACGAACGGTAGGGGACCAGAGTTCAGCTGTAGGTTTAGAGCACTTGTGAGGAGTAGTAGGCCAGAGTGAAAAGGTGAGTTTTGAGGGCTTTCTTGAAGATGTTGAAGGAGGGGGCTGCCCTAATGGGTGGAGGTAGGGAGTTCCATAGTGTTGGAGCAGCTCTTGAGAAGTCCTGGAGGCGTGCATGGGACTGGGTGATGCGGGGGGCGGTTAGGCGAAGTTCATTGGAAGAGCGGAGTAAGCGGCTAGGTGTGTACCTCTGAGTAAGATCGGAAATGTAGGTTGGACAAGTTTTGTGGACAGATTTGTAGGTCAGACACAGTATCTTGAATTTGATTCTGGACTGGATAGGAAACCAGTGGAGAGATTCTAGGAGGGGATCTGCCGTGGTGGAGCGATGGGAACAGTGGAAAATTCTGGCTGCCGCATTCATGATGGACTGCAGTGGGGCTGTTCGGGTCATAGGGAGACCAGATAGCAGGGCATTGCAGTAGTCAAGGCGGGAAATTATGAGGGCATGGATGAGGAGTTTGGTGGTGGCAGAGGTCAGGAAAGGGCGAATCTTACAGATGTTACGAAGGTGGAAGTTGCAGGACTTTGTGAGGTTTTGGATGTGGGAAGTGAAGGAGAGTGCGGAGTCCAGGGTGACACCCAGACAACGGGCTTGAGAGGTAGGGCGAATGGTAGTGTGGTTAACAGTGACATGCACATCTGGGAGGTTCGTGGATGGCCGGGGTGGGAAGATCATAAATTCCGTTTTGTCTAGATTTAGTTTCAGGAACCTAGCGGACATCCAGGAGGAGATGGCTGATAGGCAGGAGGAGACCTTGTCCATGGTAGTGGTGGATATGTCAGGGGTGTGGAGGTAGATCTGGGTGTCATCTGCATACAGATGATAGTTAAAACCCATGGAGGAGATAACCTTGCCAATGGAGGATGTGTATAGCGTGAACAGTAGGGGGCCAAGGACCGAACCTTGGGGGACTCCCACCGAGAGGTGGTTGGGGGTGGACGAGGACTCATTGAAGGCGGTCGTGAAGGAGCGGTTGGAGAGGTAGGATGAAAGCCAGGACAGGGCGAGATCGTGAATGCCCAAGGACTGGAGGGACTGGAGGAGTAGGGGATGATCTACTGTGTCAAAAGCTGCTGAAAGGTCAAGGAGGAGGAGAATGGAGTATTTACCTTCAGCTTTAGCTAAGGCAAGGTCATTGACCACTTTGGTGAGAGCAGTTTCGGTTGAGTGGGCAGGCCAAAATCCAGATTGCAGTGGGTCTAGGAGTGAGTTGGCATTGAGGTACTGGGTCAGGCGTTTGTGAACCAGACGCTCCAGGAGTTTTGAGGCAAAGGGGAGGAGGGAGATAGGACGGTAGTTAGAGGGTAGCGAGGGGTCGAGGGAGGGTTTCTTGAGCAGGGGTAGTACAGTGGCCTGCTTGAAGTCTGAGGGGAAGGTGCCTGTGGATAGGGAGAGGTTGAACAGGGTAGTGAGGACTGGGGCCAATTCCGTGAAGTGAGGCTGGAGTAAATCAGAAGGGATGGGGTCAAGGGGCGAAGTAGTGGTATGGGAAGTCTGCAGTAGGTGGTTGACTTCCTCGGTGGTAGTAGGAGTGAAGAATGTGAGGGGAGAATAGGGTGGAGGAGGAGCTGGTTGGGAGGGGGTGGGAGGTGAAGATTGGAGATTGGATATTTCTTGGCGGATGGAGACAATTTTGTTGGGGATGTGGGTGGCTAAATCTGTGGCAGAGAGGGAGGAAACGGAGGGTGGGGGGTGGGTTTAAGCAGGGAGTTGAAAGTGGCAAAAAGACGCCGGGGATTGGAAGCTTGTGCTCCGATAAGCTTGGTAAAGTATTCCTGCTTCGCATGAGCAAGGGCAGCGTGGAACTGCAGCAGGTTGGTCTTGTACTGTAGGAAATCCTGGTTAAGTCTAGTTTTTCTCCATTTCCGTTCAGTGGCACGTGTTTTCCTCTGGAGGTTGCGAGTATGGGTAGTGCGCCAAGGCTGGGGGTTAGGGGGTCGGTGGCGGCGAAATATTGGTGGAGCAGCTTTCTCTAGGGCTGATGAGAGAGTTTGGCGATACTGAGCTGCAGCAAGATTAGGACAGGTTAGGGTGGGGAGAGTGGAGGAGAGGGCATGGAGGGGGTCAGCAAGGACGCTAGGGTTGAGCTTGCGTAGGTCTCGCTGCCATCGACCAGGTGGGTGGGTGGGTAATTTGGAGGTGCTTTCCGTGAGGAGGTTGAAGGTGAGAAGGTGATGGTCTGAGGGTGGAAAGGGTGCGATGTCAAGGTCTGCAATGGTGGTGGATTTAGTGAATATAAGGTCGAGAGTGTGACCTGCAGTGTGAGTGGGGGTGTTGGCGTGTTGTACTAGTCCAAGTGAGTTGGCAATGGTGAGTAGCCGGGTCACAGCGGAGCTCTGGGCTTCATCGATGGGAATATTGAAATCCCCAAGGATGATGGTGGGGAGGTCAGAGGAGAGGATGTGAGGGAGCCAGGAGGCAAGGTCATCGAGAAATTGTGGGGTGGAGCCCGGAGGGCGGTATAAGACCGCAACAATGGCAGGGAGGGGGTGGTAGAGGCGGATGGTGTGGGCCTGGGGCTGACAGCTCAACTCCTCAACACTAAGAGGCAGCAAAGCACCTGTACATTACAAAACAATAGATATATGCATAGATACATAATGTATAAAATCCTGCACATCACAATGCAATAAACATATGATATTAGAAAAGGTTTCCAAAAACATAGTGTTTTCAAGCACTTTATTGACTTTCACAATAGGGATCCATCCAAGATGACCATTACAATCATAGAACAAACAATTGGAACAAACAAATTTGACCGCTTCAGAACTCTTTGTAACCGAGAGACTTTCTGGATACTACAAATGGAGACACTAATGCCAAATGGACTAAATATTGCTATAGAAAATATGAACCAGTGAAATAATTCATAAATTTTTTTTATTTTTTTTTTTACAATTTTTATGTACTTTTTATATATGTGAGAGTGTAAGGAATAATTTTATGCATAATTCATCTTTATTCACAGATCAAATTGTGGACTTTATATATCATATGTTTATTGCATTGTGATGTGCAGGATTTTATACATTATAAATCTATGCATATATCTATTGTTTTGGAATGTACAGGTGCTTTGCTGCCTCTTGGTGTTGAGGAGTTGAGCTGTCAGCCCCAGGCTCAACACCTTACTTTATCCATAACCTCCTTAACATTTTATACCCTAAAAGGAAATTCATCCTACAACTTATAGTGATTTTTTGACCCCTCTTTTATAGTTCCATATACATTTTCCCCATACTACAAATACTAAAATCCATATTCATTAAATGTAATTTTTATGTATTTTAACACTTTATATATATATATATCTCCCCACATTAGCCCTTATAGATTCCAAAGAGGCATTATGGGAGTTAATTTGCATAGAGACTTGTGATAGGTCATTCTGGAAACCACCCATCCAATCAATGTTACCAGCATTGTATTTAACCACCCTGGCGTTCTATTAAGATCGCCAGGGCAGCTGCGGGAGGGGTTTTTTTTAAATTAAAAAAAAAACTATTTCATGCAGCCAACTGAAAGTTGGCTGCATGAAAGCCCACTAGAGGGCGCTCCGGAGGCGTTCTTCCGATCGCCTCCGGCACCCAGAATAAACAAGGAAGGCCGCAATGAGCGGCCTTCCTTGTTTTGCTTAGATCGTCGCCATAGCGACGAGCGGAGTGACGTCATGGACGTCAGCCGACGTCCTGACGTCAGCCGCCTCCGATCCAGCCCTTAGCGCTGGCCGGAACTTTTTGTTCCGGCTACGCTGGGCTCAGGCGGCTGGGGGGACCCTCTTTCGCCGCTGCTCGCGGCGGATCGCCGCAGAGCGGCGGCGATCAGGCAGCACACGCGACTGGCAAAGTGCCGGCTGCGTGTGCTGCACTTTATTTGATGAAAATCGGCCCAGCAGGGCCTGAGTGGCAGCCTCCGGCGGTGATGGACGAGCTGAGCTCGTCCATACCGCCAGGCTGGTTAAATAATGTTTGTACCTGCATACACTGTTTGTCAGCTTGATAAAGGGAGAAAGGTCTCCTGAAACGCGTTGCAAAATAAACCCTTTTTTTGTTTTAATGCAGACACGTTGTGTCTCCTTACTGCACACATTCCTTATCAGCACTTCTCTCTGCACAAATATTGGCCGCCCAGTGCTGCCGAGTGCTACAGCCTCTCCATAGAAGCTCAATCCATATCTTGCTGGCACGCTGGAGTAGAATACTCATCTGCAGGACCATCTGAGATCAGCCCATGCAGCGGTGAGTGTCACTCCAGTTAGCATGCCAGTGTCTTGCTTTGCTCAACTACCTCCACTTGGAGCGCTGAAGTACAGCACTCATTTGCGTGTCGGTTTCACACAGCCGCCGCAGCACAGAGTGTCTGACCTGCAAGCGCACCAGCTCTTCCCCTATGTGACCAGCTCTCTCTGGGCCACTATACCTAAGTTCTCCCTCTCATATTTCCACGGCAAGTGACACCGCACATGTGTGCCCCACCGGCCAGGACACCACTCTCGCCGTTCTACAGGTGAGGCTGCATATACCTGGCTACAAGACAAGACAAGACAAGACAAATAACATTTATATTGCGCTTTTCTCCTTGCGGACTCAAAGCGCCAGAGCAGAGCAGCAGCCACTAGGGCGCGCTCTATTGGCAGAAGCAGTGTAAGGGAGACTTGCCAAAGGTCTCCTACTGAATTAGTGCTGGCTTACTGAACAGGCAGAGCCGAGATTCGAACCCTGGTCTCCTGTGTCAGAGGCAGAGCCCTTAACCATTACACCATTACACCATCAGCCAACAAGGGGTACTGAGCACCTAGTCACCTGTGCCGCATGACTATCCATTCCCTCCTCTTCACCTCTCTTTCTTCATTACTCCGCATATTCCACCACCACCTATCCCCAAACCGGGAGGACTACAAGTACCAGCCAGCTGGGAGACCACACTTGGAAGTACCAAGGCAGAGTTATCCTGGGATCAAAAGGAGACAGCAGGCGATCGGCAACACTGTATCCAGAGCCTATGCCCCTGGCCTACAAAGGGACAAAAGCGCTAACACTGACCAACCCATACGGGCGAGTCAGCAACTTATAGAGGTGAGAATATTCCATGGAGAGGCTTGTCGTCTATATTGTTTTGAAATTGAGTGCGCTCTTCCCCTTTTGTCTTGTCCCTACCTCATCCCTGTCTATACAGATATTTAAATCTACCGACAGAATACAGTGATCAGAGAATTCTACCGCCTGCAACCGAGGGGTTGAAGTGACAGAACTCTCCTTAACAAAAAACCTGTCTATTCTACTCCTATGACTGCCACTCTAAAAAGTTAACCCAGTGAGGTTTGGAGTGTGTCAAACGTGCACATTTACCAAACCAGCATAATTAGCTAAACTAATTAGGAAATTACTGTCACTGCTCAGACGAGTTCCGGTACCTGCCCTATCCATGAGCCTAACCACAGTGTTAAAATCACCACCGAAGACTACAGACTGAGCAGTAAAGAGGAAAGGCTTGATCATTCTGAAAATATTCTTCCTCTCCCAAATGGAGTGTGGGCCATAGATGTTAATCACCCCACTACCAGGCTCAGCTGCAAGAGACCAGTAACTCGGGCCAGGTCTCCAATCCCGCTTGGCCAGATAAATATCAGCCAAGGAAGTGAGCCTGGTCTCCTGCAAAAATAATACATCAGCGTCAAAACGACTAAGATAATCAAAAGCCAGTTCACGAGCTCTGGTTGTTTTTATACTGACAACATTGATTGTTGCCGCCAGTTTAAGTGGAGGGGGAACAGCCATTAGAATATTTGAAGTTTTTCTTTCAGTTAACTGTACACAAGGACAGAGAATAAGAAGAAAGAACACAAACATTGACAATATACGTATAAACAAAGTTAAGAGGCATCCCCTGACCAGGTGTTGGAACCTCCATTTATTCAACTGGGGAGTCTTCCTCCTCCAGAGCACTGTACTTATAGGAAAGGAGAACGTCTTGCATTTGTAGGCCTGTCTCCTCCAACTTCTCTTTAACCCTTTTTTCTTTAGATGTAGATTTTTTCTTTTTTTTTTGTTTACACTTTTCCATTTGCCTTCTGAAGATCTCTCATCCTCTAAGAAAGGCTTAACACCCCCTCGGATTCTTGAAGGACCTCCAGAAGGTTCTGTCTTAGAATAAGAAGATAGTTGTGAGGACTGGGAAGAAAGAAGAAAGGGGTTGAGGGAAGGGGTCTGGGGTAATCTGAGGTTGAGTAGTAGATTGAGGATGGGTATAGGAATGAATATTTGAAGAAAAAAGATAGAGATGAAGAGGAAGGAGGAGGAGAAGAAGGTTTAGGGTTTTTTGCAGGGGGACCTTGAGACGCAGGACCAGAAGGCTCCCTTCTCCCACTGTCCTTCCTATGATCAGGCAACTCATGGACCTCAGAAGAGAGACGCGCACCCCCGCTGCATCCCGGGTGGGCCTTCTGGCCCCCTGGATCTGCCAGACTTTTCTTTAGCTTCCTAAGAGGACTTGCTTGAGGATGAACCAGTGGAATGGGCTACAGAGGAAGGGGCAACATTTTGAACAGACTCAGAAGTAGATACATCAGGAGGGGTAGACTGACTAGGAACAACAGGAGGGATAGGATCAGACACCTGGTCATTTTCACCCACTGGGTGTCTCATGTCCTCCTCCACTTCCTGCGGCACAGTTGCACAGGAGAGCGGGCACTCACTATATGGGTGTTCAAAATTGAAACACAGGTTGCATTGAATTTTGTTGTAGTCTTGTGCAAGGTGCCTGGTCTCCTGACACAAATGAGCTATAGCTGAGATGTCCCCTACTACTACATCTGTTACACACCCTCACCAGACCTGCATAGAAGACTGTTATCTTATCTCTCCCAATAAGGGCCGGACGGGGGATATGGGTGGTCACACCTTTTTTTGGCGGATCTTAACAGTCACCTCATACCTCCCCCCCCCACCAAATATCCAGGTCACCAAGGACTCTGTGAAAAGGGGACAAGACTTCAGCAACATTACTAATCCAGAGGAGAAGATCTCTCACCGGGATGGACTCATTAGTTACTACGATGTGAGCTGTTTTTTGTCAAAGACTGTTTAGACATAGGAATTGTCAAAAAAATTTTCCATGTTGTATCACTAACTATTTGCCTTTCTTCGAGAAAAAAACTTCAAACTTCCACTTCACTTCAAACGCACAGCATTCCTCCTCTTAATCGTGGGCACATCAGTACTAGATTCCAGGGGAGCAGGCACTCTCTTCCCATTTACAGGCTGACCTCTTGCTGATTGACCTCTTGCCACCTGGGCATACAGCATATCGGGTGTTGAATTGGTTGATCTTTTTTCCCCTGCTACTGAGGGTTCACTTGTGCCCTCTCCTGCCCGAATAGGATGTTGTACAGGTTCTGTAAAGGATTGCGGAATGGCCGCCGCGTGCTCTGACGGCGTGGCGGCCGTTTCCGCGTCCAGTCCGGCGGTTTACGCGCGGCGACATGTGTCTGACCTGGTGCAGCCTTCCTGTGCACATAGGCTGAGGAATGCGCGCGCGGCAAGACAGAAGCTTTATGGGAAGCAAAGAGGGATCAGCTGACCCCCTTGGTCAGCTGATCCAAGTTTGTATGCGGATTGGCTGGAAGGGACTGGGCGGCGCTGGGCAGCACTGCACTATATAACCACTCGTCCCTCAGTCTCACATCGTCTGCCGTTGCAAATGCTTACGTGTTAGCACACAGACCTCAGTCAGATCCAACAGTGTGTTTGAACCAGGAAGGACCTGGGAATCCACACTGAGCTAGAATACTTTCTCATGCTTATGTTATGTTATGTTATGCTGTAGACCAGTTCCAGGGTGTTGTGACTACGGACCTCACACCCAAGACTAGGATACTGTGTCAGTTCTATGTTATGCTTTAGACCAGTTCCAGGGTGTTGTGACTACGGACCTCACACCCAAGACTAGGATACTGTGTCAGTTCTATGTTATGCTTTAGACCAGTTCCAGGGTGTTGTGACTACGGACCTCACACCCAAGACTAGGATACTGTGTAATTTCTATGTTATACCTTAGCCCGGTTCCAGGGCATAGATAATAGGCTCTCACACCTAGTTAGGACCCAGACCAGATCAGACCCAGATCAACGCCTTGTCTGGGTCTATACAAGCCCTTCAGACCACTGTTAATGCAGTGCGATCCCCTCTTGTTACAGACTTATGCATGCCTGTGCCCGAGAAATTTTCAGGTCATAGATCTGACTTTCAAAACTTTAAAAATCAAGTGTTATCTTACTTTGAGTTGAGACCTAATACTTCAGGTATTGCCGCACAGAGAATTATCTTTATTAAAACACTGTTGACTGGGGATTCCCAGACCTGGGCATATGGCCTTCAACCAGGGGATGGGGCCCTGACCTCTGTGGAGGAATTTTTCAAAGCTATGGCTATAATTTATAATGATCCAGACTTTGCCTCGACCGCTGAGCGGAAGTTCAAGATGTTGCGGCAAGGCAAGGATTCGGTAGAGACTTATGCAGCTGAGTTCAGGAAGTGGGCGGTATCAGCTACATGGGGCTCATTTGCATTGTTGGATTATTTCTTGTCAGGATTATCAGATGCAGTATCTAATCTGATGTTGGGATATCCTGAGCCAAAAACAATTGATGAAGCCATTTCTCTAGCGATCAGAGTGGACCGTCGCCTACGGTATCAGAGACAAAGTCGGGGCAGGAGTAGTGTGAGATATGTTTTCTATGCTTCCTCGCCACCTACATCACCTCCCCCTGAACCCATGCAGATTGGACGTTCAAAATTGTCCCGGGTCGAGCAGACTCGTAGAAAAACGGAACTACTCTGCTTGTACTGTGCAGAGGAGGGTCATAAAGCACAGAACTGTCCCAAAAAGTCGGGAAACGCTGTCGCCTAGGAGTGGTCAGAAGTAACACCCTAGGCGCACAGAGTTTACCTCTCAAAGATGATCGAATGCTCCTTCCATGCACCATTTCATGGGAGGACCAGACAGTTTTTACTGAGGCCTTTCTCGACTCTGGCTCGGCCGCCAATTTTATTGACTATGATTTTGCTAAAAAAACTGGGAGTTCCTATTGTCCCTTTGAATCATAAAGTGTTAGTTACTGCGGTGGATGACTCTCCTCTGCAGAGTAAATACCCTCTGTCTCAGACTCCGGAGTTGGGGGTCACCATAGGGGTTTTACATAGAGAGAGTCTGCAGTCTTTTGTGTTATGAATGGCAACTTCCACCGTCATCCTTGGTCTGCCATGGTTGCGACTTCACGCCCCTCAGATTGATTGGGCCTCTGGTCAGCTAACGAGCTGGTCTACCCGCTGTTATCATCATTGTTTGGCGAAGGTAACCATGGGTAACACCAGAATTCAGGTGGAAGGATTGCCAGAGCAGTATAAAGATTTTGCTGATGTCTTTTGTCCTAGGTCAGCAGACAGACTACCCCCTCACCGTCCCTTTGATTGTCCGATTGAATTAAGATCTGGTTGTATGCCTCCTAGGGGTCACCTCTATAACCTGTCCGGGCCAGAGAAGTTGGCAATGCAGGAGTACATCAAAGAAAATTTAGCTAAGGGTTTTATCCGCCCCTCCCGGTCACCTGCGGGCGCTGGGTTTTTTTTTGTTAAAAAAAAAGATGGAGGCCTCAGTCCCTGCATAGACTATCGGGGTCTAAATAATATCACTGTGAAAAATCATTACCCACTACCTCTGATTGATGATTTATTCTCCCAGATCACCAACGCTAAAATTTTCTCGAAACTGGACTTAAGGGGTGCATACAACCTGGTGCGTATCAGGGACGGTGACGAGTGGAAGACGGCCCTTAATACACCCGATGGGCATTACGAGTACTTAGTGATGCCCTTCGGGTTGTGCAACGCCCCGGCCGTCTTCCAGTAGCTGATTGACGAGGTTTTCAGACCAATTTTGGGTAAATTTGCATTGGTATATCTTGATGATATACTAGTCTTTTCAGCCACTCTTGCCGAACATCAGAGACATGTCAAGTATGTGCTGGAAAGACTAAGACAGAATCAATTATATGCCAAACTGGAAAAGTGCATTTTTGAGGTGACCTCTGTTGCGTTTCTGGGGTATGTAATATCTACCTCGGGCCTCTCTATGGACCCTGGGAAAGTCTCTGCGGTATTGGACTGGCCACAGCCTGTAGGTCTGAAGGCCCTCCAGAGATTTCTGGGATTTGCAAATTACTACAGGAGATTTATTAAAGGGTAATCTACGGTGGTTGCGCCCCTTACCAGTCTTACTAGGAAAGGGGCTGATACTCACCACTGGTCCGAGTAAGCTCTTACGGCTTTTGATACCCTACAGAAACTGTTCTGTTCTGCTCCTATTCTGAGACACGTCGATGTCACCTTCCCGTTCATAGTAGAGGTTGATGCCTCTGAAGTAGGGGTGGGGGCTGTGCTGTCTCAGCGTTCTGGTTTGCAGAGTAAGCTTCATCCTTGCGCCTACTTCTCCTGTAGGTTTTCCCCAGCGGAGAAAAACTACGATATAGGCAACCGAGATACCTAGCCATCAAGTTAGCCTTTGAGGAGTGGCGACATTGGTTAGAGGGAGCAGAACATGTTATTACGGTTTACACAGATCATAAAAACTTGGAGTACATAGAGAACGCTAAGAGACTCAGTTCCCGACAGGCCCGGTGGTCACTGTTCTTTCCAGATTCACTTTTGTAATTACGTATACTCCTGGTAGTAAAAACGTTAAGGCTGATGCCTTGTCCAGGTGTTTTGAGCCCGAGACGACACAGCCCTCGGCACCCGAGACTATTCTGCCTCGGAAGGTAGTGTTGGCAGCCACAGAGACCTGGAGGGATTGGACTGCCACCCTGGCCCCATATCAGCAGGATGTCCCAGAAGGAAAGCCCGAGGGTGTGTTGTTTGTGCCCCTGCCCTTCCGCTTACAGCTCTTACAGTTGTTTCACTCCCATAAGAATGCTGGTCATCAGGGGCCGCCAGGACACAGGATCTCCTTGCCAGGTGTGTGTGGTGGCCATCGTTGGCCACAGACTCTAAGGAGTTTGTGAGAGAGTGTGCTGTGTGTGCTAGGAGTAAACCTTCCCGACAGGCTCCGGTGGGAACTTTGCAGCCCTTGCCGGTTCCAAATGGACTCATCTGTCCATGGATTTCGTGGGTGAACTCCCCAGATCTGAAGGCATGACTGTCATCTGGGTGGTGGTAGACAGATTCAGCAAGATGGCCCATTTTGTCCCTCTGAAAGGACTCCCCTCCGCCCAAGAGCTGGCTAACCTCTTCATCCAGCACATTTTCCGGCTGCATGACATTCCGAAGAATGTGGTGTCAGACAGAGGGGTCCAATTCGTTTCTAAGTTCTGGAGGGCATTTTGTCATTCTATGGGCATGGATTTTTCATTTTCATCAGGCTACCACCCGCAGACGAATGGCCAGACTGAGAGGGTCAATCAATCCATGGAACAGTTTCTCAGATGCTACGTGGCTGATGCACAAACCGACTGGGTAAAATGTTTACCTTTCGCGGAGTTTGCACACAATAACCTGAAAAGTTCTTCCTTTGGGTTTTCCCCTTTTCAGATAGTGTCAGGGAGGTCCCCTAAGTTTGCTCCTTTGCCAGTGGCATCTACTCCTTTCCCAGCATTGGAGGATTAGCAGCTGGCGTTGAAAACAAATTTGGGCGCTGGTGAAAACAAATTTGGGGAAGGCTTTCAAATCTCAGAAAAAGCAGGCCGACAAGAGACGCGCTGCTGAATGGGACTTTTGACCAGGAGATTTGGTCTGGGTGTCTACGCGACATCTGGCATTGAAACAAATGTCACCCAAGTTGGGGCCCAGATTTATTGGGCCGTTTCCAGTCACCAAGAGAATTAATGCTGTCACCTATGTCGTTGATCTTCCTACCAGTATGCGTGGTGTAAGATCATTCCACGTGTCATTGCTCAAGCCGGCAGTGCAGAAGGATTCCACTCCCCCCCCCCCCTCCCGTATTAATTGATGATCAACCCGAGTATGAGGTTGAGAAGATTCTGGACTCCCGGCTGGTGCAAAATTCTGTGCAATATTTGGTACACTGGAAAGGTTATGGTGTGGAGGATAGAACTTGGGTACCAGAGTGCCGCATGCACGCAGATGAATTGAGGAAAGAGTTCCATGACTTACATCCTGGGAAGCCTGGTGGGAAGTGTCCGGAGTCCACTCCTCGGGGGGGGGGGCTACTGTAAAGGATTGCGGAATGGCCGCCGCGTGCTCTGACGGCGTGGCGGCCGTTTCCGCGTCCAGTCCGGCGGTTTACGCGCGGCGACATGTGTCTGACCTGGTGCAGCCTTCCTGTGCACATAGGCTGAGGAATGCACGCGTGCGCGTGGTGAGACAGAAGCTTTATGGGAAGCAGAGAGGGATCAGCTGACTCCCTTGGTCAGCTGATCCAAGTTTGTATGCGGATTGGCTGGAAGGGACTGGGCAGCGCTGGGCAGCACTGCACTATATAACCACTCGTCCCTCAGTCTCACATCGTCTGCCGTTGCAAATGCTTACGTGTTAGCACACAGACCTCAGTCAGATCCAACAGTGTGTTTGAACCAGGAAGGACCTGGGAATCCACACTGAGCTAGAATACTTTCTCATGCTTATGTTAGGTTATGCTTTAGACCAGTTCCAGGGTGTTGTGACTACGGACCTCACACCCAAGACTAGGATACTGTGTCAGTTCTATGTTATGCTTTAGACCAGTTCCAGGGTGTTGTGACTACGGACCTCACACCCAAGACTAGGATACTGTGTCAGTTCTATGTTATGCTTTAGACCAGTTCCAGGGTGTTGTGACTACGGACCTCACACCCAAGACTAGGATACTGTGTCAGTTCTATGTTATGCTTTAGACCAGTTCCAAGGTGTTGTGACTACGGACCTCACACCCAAGACTAGGATACTGTGTCATTTCTATGTTATACCTTAGCCCGGTTCCAGGGCATAGAGAATAGGCTCTCACACCTAGTTAGGGCAAGCCTGTTTATATTAGCAGCAGGGCTTCCTGCGACCAAGCCTAAGCCCCTCTCCTAGGGAGCCTTTGGCCTAGGGATTCACCCACAGTCTGAGGTGAAATCCCTTCTTCTTCATACCTCCAGTTCCTCTGGCGGTACTCTCTCAAAGTGCTACTGTTATACTGTACACTCACATCTCAGGTGTCCAGAGGTTAGACATACCTGAATTATTAGTGATTCTGCAGATCATTCATAATCTGGTGTATATATGCATTACTGGTGAATCTGCAGATCACCAACAATGAGATTCTCTCTGCGCGTTGACACCAATCGTTACAGGTTCCACCTCTTTAGGCGCAACCTCAACCGGGGTAGGAGGCACAGGGGTCAGCCGCGGACAAAGCGATGGGTGACTTCCACCAATACCTATAATTTTGTCTCTGTATATTTCATCACCATTGATATTATATCTGTATAAACAATCAGAAAAAAGTTTGACCGTATTGCTGCCTACCATGAAATCTGCTTGCTGACCTTTATCAATACCTAGTCCAACAGTTGATATTTTTCTCAGATGGGGATTACATTTTATAGAACCTGACTCCAACTCTTCACCAGTCTTAAATCAAATATAACCAGTTTAAATTCAGTGACTACATTTTTCTTGGTTATCGAGTAAAAGTCGCCCATCACTTCATCTATATCAGCCAGTGCACTCAAGGCTAACATAACTTCCTCCACACTTTCAATCTCCATACTTCCTGCAGATGCACCAGCTAATACATTAACAACAACCAACCCCTCTGCCCCCTCCTTCACAGGATCTGCATCATCAATTTTTTTTAGAATACCATTGGTTTCCACCATAACCTGTTGTCTGCTCTCCACAACATTATCACCAATTATTGTTTCATTATTCTCATCCTCCACTTTTTCTGACAAGATAACATTTTCTTTAATGCAATCAGATTTAGCAAATGTATCACCATAAATTGTTTCATACATATCTGTTCCAATTACATTTTCTCCAATCATTTTACTGTCATTGCACTGAAATGTCTCAACTTTTTCTGCTATCTGACCCTTTAAATGTGTATCACATTCCTCTTTTACTACATTGACATTCAAAATACTGGCACAATCTTGCTTCACTACCATGACATCACTACTGACGGCTTCATAGTTAAAGGGGCACTACAGCGAAAAACTGTAAAATTTAAAACATGTGCAAACATATACAAATAAGTACATTTTTCCAGAGTAAAATGAGCCATAAATTACTTTTCTCCTATGTTGCTGTCACTTACATTAGGTAGTAGAAATCTGACAGAAGTGACAGGTTTTGGACTAGTCTATCTCTTTATAGGGGATTCTCAGGGATATATTTATTTTCAAAAGCACTTAGTGAATGGCAGTTGCTATGTCCAATTGCCAAAAAACTGTGTAGCGAGCAGGGAAGCTGGCCAGCATCATTGTTTAAATCCTTTTCTTTGGGAATGTCTTTATAAAGAATAAAAGCTTTGCTGAGAATCCCATATGAAGAGATGGACTAGTCCAAAATCTGTCACTTCTGTCAGATTTCTACTGCCTACTGTAAGTGACAGCATTATAGGAAAAACGTAATTTATGGCTCATTTTACTCTGGAAAAAATGTACTCCTTATTTGTATATGTTTGCACATATTTTAAATTTTACAGTTTTTTGCTGTAGTGCCCCTTTAACATCAGTTACTTTCTCTCTAACTACCTTTTCACTCTCTCCACCTTGAGTTTTAGGCAATATTACTGGTTCCTGTACAGCAGCAGGAGTTTGAATAAAATTCAAAAGATAAACACTTTGAGCCACAGCGGGCGTATTAATTAAAGGTGTCTCACCCACTTTGGTGCTTAGTTACTACTTTTCCATTTCCAGTTTTTCTGCTCCCAGTATTCCTCTTATTAGAAGTTGACTCCAGATCATTTTTCGCTTGCTTCTTAGCCCCACCTCTCGTAAGGACACCATTTGAGACACCATGATCAGTCTAAATGCTGTCCTGTGATGTCTCAGATACATCCACTTGTTTCCTGCTGCGACCCGTTAGTTGCTTTATTCTCCCCTTTTGCTTTATGTAATGCCGCTCTCCTCTCCCTTGCATTATCAACAAGCGGGACGCAAGTATCCTTCAATGCAGCCGAACTTCCGCCATGATCGTGAGACCTCATCACGTCACCGGCATCTTCTCCGACCTCGCCAGAAGCAGCTGGCGCAACTCCTGCCGCGTTATTCACCTCAATGCCTTTCTCCACATTATTATGCTCAGAAACAGACAACAAGACAGCAGCATCAACCCTCTTCTACACTAGCTTTCCTCCACCATCATCATCAGGACAAGGCATCATGACTTGCTTCGCACCACCATCTTTGGAGTCTTGGGCTGCACTATAAAGCTCACCAGCAACATCAACTGGGCTTCTCCCCTCCACCTTTCCACCACCGCTGCTACTGGTTAACAGAACACCTGCAGCATTGGATCTCTGGGCTGCATTACTTCCTTTATTCCCACTCTGGACAGGCTCATGATCTAGGGAGGCCTGCACTGCCTTCACCACACCATCATGCACCTGTACAGCACCCTGGATTGGCATCATTCCTACAGGTAGGATTTTAGCATGCTTGTCCCCACTTTCAGCAGGTAAGGAAACATCATCTTCACTTATTTCAGGCATACATTTATTAGGGGATACCATGCCTGTTATCACTTCCATAATGGTATTATCTTCAACTTCTGTTTTAATAGATGCACTTGTAGTTTGCTCAATTGAAGGGGTTGACTGAAGGTTACTAGTTGAGGGAACACTCTCTTCCACCATAAGGGATACCTGACTAGATGACCTCACAGGTGTACTGCCCTCCTCTATTACCATACAGTCTTCCTCACCTTCATATAGAGCTTCATCTCCACTGTCAGACAATGCAGCTGGAACATCTGACAACATACAAGAGCTTCACTCAAAAGGTCCTCCACAGGTTTTCAGCCTCTCAAGCAGGGCCTTCTGTTCACAAAACCAGTCTTTTCAGATCCACCAGCTCAGGGTCCATTTTCAGAAAGCCAGGTTGCCATTTGACTCCATAAAGGAAGATGGCTGTCTTTAGTTGGTATTTCAAACCTTTTATCAGGTTGCAACATTAGTCAACTGCATGCACCCACGCCACAGTGTCCTCTACAGTTGAGGTTCCTACCCTTCCCAAGCAAGTAAGGTCAGGGGGTTATGGAGCCGGCTGCTCCATCCTGAAACTGCCGGCCTGCAGAAACAGGCCTCTGCCAGCCAAGGCCTAAGCAGGGCCCTCAAGTTAGCAGTCTCTCCGCTCTTCCTGTACTGCAGTCAGGTAAGACTTCCAGCAAAAAGTCCTTGAGAGCAGAGCTTCAGATCAAGTGTTCACCCTTTAATGGTCTAACTCAGACTGAAGTTACACTCACCAAACTTGGTTCACTTAGTCATGGGGTGAAGCTGAAAAATTATGTCACCTTTTGGGGACCCAAAAAAATGGGCGCAGCTAGAAACAACCAGACTTTCCCCATTGACTTCAATGAGAAAATGTAAAAAAACTCTTATTCTCCTAGTATTAAAGCCAGAGTTCCCAAACTTGGCACACTGGGTGACTGCGGCTAAAATTTGCAAAAAGTGGGTGGAGTCTACAACAGCCAATCAAACTTCAGCCATTTGTTTAAATGGGAAAATTTAAAATTGCTGCCACTCTTAGATGGTTAATGGCAGAGTCCTCAAACTTGACACAGTTGGCCACTGGGGGACTGGGATTAAAATTCTAAAACTTGGGCAGGGACAAAACCAACCAATCAGATTTCTTTGAATGATTTGAATGGTAAAAATTAAAAAGGTTGCCATTCTCACATTAGTGATGTCATGGACCTCGAATATCGCAAATGTGGTCGCTGGGGGTTTCCACTTCAAGTTTAGAAAAAGTGGGTGGAGCCACCAGCAAACATCAAATTTCATTCATTGATTTTTAATAAAAAAAATAAATAAAACTGCTGCCATTTTTACATGTTAACCTCCCTGGCGTTATGATTATTTCCAGGTTAAAGGTCTAAAAGCTGTAAAACATTTTTTCACAAGCTTTTAGACCCTAAAAACAAGAAGAAAAACATACTACAGAGAGGTCTGCAGCAACTGCTGCATGAAACACACTCAGGCACAGGATTACCACCCTGTTCTGTGGCTTTCCGTCCCGAGCCTGACTCAGGATTACCGCTAAGGAGGTTAAATGCCAGCATTCACAAACTTTAGAGTGTTAGTCACTGAGTGGCTGTGGTTCAAAATTAGGGGGAAAAAGGGGCGGGGCAATAACAGCCAATCAGATTTCAGCCATTGACCTTCATGAAAAATTATAAACTGCTGCTATTATCACAGTTTAAATGCCAGGTGTCCCAAACTTGGCTCAATTACTCAGTGGGTGGCTGCGGTCAAAAAGTAGGAAAAGTGGGCGGAGCCACTAACATCCAATCAAATTTCACCAATGCACTTCAATGTAAAACTTTCAAATACTGCCACTCTCAGTTTTAAAGCCAGAGGTCCAAAACTTGGCACAGACCATGACATGGTGGCTGAGGTTAAAATTCAGAAAAATGGGTGGAGCTTAAATCAGCCAATCAAATGTTACCTATTGCTAATCAATGTTAATGTATACGTTGCTGCCATTCTTTTACTGTTAATGGCAGGGACTTCAAACTTGGCACAGTCGTTAACTGAGTGACTGGGATTCAAATTTTAAAAGTGGGCGGAGCCAAAAAAGCCAATCAAGCTTTTTGATTGCTTTTAATGGTACAATTTGATTCAATTTTCACAGTTGTTAACCAGTTTCCATCAACCTTGTGTACTCTCTATGCACCAGGGGTGAGGTGCCACAACACCTTTTGCATTTCATAGCCAACATCCTGTGGTTTCTTCAGAAACAACACCATCTAGTTTCCTTAACTCCAAAGTTTGTGAATGCTGGCATTTAATGTGTAAAAATGGCAGCAGTTTTATTTTCTTCTACGCACTTTTTTGTAAACTTAAAGTGGAAACCCCCAGTGACTACATTTGCGATATTCGAGGACCATGACATCAATAATGTGAGAATGGCAGCCTTTTTAATTTACCATTCAAATCAATGAAAGAAATCTGATCGGTTGGTTTTGTCCCCACCAACTTTTCTGAGTTTTAATCCCAGTCCCCCAGTGACCAACTGTGCCAAGTTTGAGGACCCTGCCACTAACCGTCTAAAAGCGGCAGTAGTTTTACAGTAGTTTTTCCCATTTAAATGAATGGCTGAAATTTGATTGGCTGTTGTAAACTCCACCCACTTTGTGTAAACTTAAGACACAGTTACCCAGTGACCCAGTGTGCCAAGTTTGGGAACTCTGGCTTTAATACCGTGAGAATTTCAGCCGTTTACATTTTGTCGATAGAGAAAGTCGATAGAGAAAATCTGATTTGTTGTTTCTGGCTCCGCCCATTTTTTGGTTCCCCAATATTTGACAGAACTTTTCTGCTTCATGCTATGTCTAAGTGACCCAAGTTTGGGGAGTGTAACTTCAAAGCTGTACGAGTGGCGAAAGTTTAACTTTTCCAATTAAAGTCTATGGGAAAATGGGGTTTTCGGGGGGGGGGGGGGGGGGGGGGCCTCGAGGGGCACAGGGTGGGATTGCTTAATAAAGCACAAGTAACCTATTCGGGTATGAGCCGAACAAGTGTGCAAAGTTTCATAATCTTACTTCTAAAACTCTGGGTGGAATAGCGTATACAAAATTTATACATTTTTATTGGCCGATGGTAGCTCTGTCCACTTTGAAGTATACATAATTTTATTCGGGATGACACCAACAATATTTAGTCTGAGTTTGGGGAGTGTAGCTTCAAAACTGTATGAGATGTGGCAATTTGAAATTTTTCCCTGACTAAGTCAGTACGAAAAAAGGGGTCTGCCACAGGGGCACGGAGGGCGGGATTGCTTACTAAAGCACAAGCAACTTACTTCGCTATAAGATGAATAAGTGTGGAAAGTTTGGCGCTTGTACCCGTAAAACTATAGGAGGAGTAGCGTATAGAAAATGGATGGTGCTAATAATAAGAAGAACCAGATGAACTTGTAGAACAGTATGTTAGCTATTTCCATAGCTAACATAAGAAGTTTATTTAGATGAGAAGAAGCTAGGTTGTGATCAGCTTTATAGTATAGAGTAAGGATTTTAAATTGTATCCTTTGTGTAACTGGCAGCCAGTGAAGGGACTGACAGAGGTGGATTGGGCTGGAGAAGCAGGGGGGAGAGATGGATGATTCGTGCAGCAGTTCACGATGGACCGTAGCAGGGCTAAACATTTGGCAGGGAGGCCGCAGAGCAGAGAGCTGCAATAGTCTAGTCATGAAATAATCAGTAGAGATGCCTCGAACCTCCGATTTTAGGTTCGGGAACCTTGAACGCGAACTTCCTGCAAAAGTTTGCGTTTGCGCGAACCGCATTAGTCTTCAATGGGCAGGCGAACTTTGAAAACTTCAAACACTGTTTCTGGCCACAAAAGTGATGGAAAAGATTTTTCAAGGGGTCTAACACTTGAAGGGGGGCATGGCGGAGTGGGATACACGCCAAAAGTCCCGGGGACAATTACGGATTTGACGCAGAGCAGGGTTTTAAGGGCAGAAATGACAATGCATTGCTAAGTTGGAGGCATAAAGTGCTTTAAAACATCTTGCGCGTGTATACATCAATCAGGTAGTGTAATTAGTGTACTGCTTCACACTGACAGACCAAACTCACTGTGTAATGCACCACAAACATCCTTGAATTGTGAGGTGGGAGGATTACCATTTTAGTCTTGTCCATATTAAAGATAACCTAAAGTCAAAAAAAAATGAGATTAACTCACCTGGGGCTTCCCTCAGCCCCCTGCAGACGATCGGTGCCTTCGCAGCCCCGCTCCGATGGCCCAGGACCCGCCGGCGAACACTTCCGGTTTGGCCGTCACCGGCCGACAGGCATGGGAACGCCAGTGATTCTTCGCGTTCCCAGCCTGTATATCGCCACCTATGCTGCTATTGCGGCCAGGAGGCCGCAATAGCAGCATAGGGGGCGATATACAGGCTGGAAACGCGAACAATCACTCACGTTCCCATGCCTGTTGGCCGGTGACGGCGAAACCGGAAGTCGTCGCCGGCGGGTCCAGAAGCATCGGACTGGAGCTGCGAGGGCACCGATCGTCTGCAGGGGGCTGAGGGAAGCCCCAGGTGAGTTAATCTCATTTTTTTTGCTGCCTTTAGGTTCACTTTAAGTTTTAAAAAATGGGAAGACATGAAGGAGGCCATTGCATTGAGACAGTCAGGCACACGAGCTGTTAGTATCCAAGTTAGGTGCTGATAGGTGGATTTGGGTATTATAAACTTATATTTGATATTGGAAGCCAAAGGAACTAATGAATTGACCAAGACCACAAGTGTTGATAGAGAAAAGGAGAGGTCAGAGCCATGGGGAACTCCAAACGTGAAATCTCATAGTGAGATAATAAGCTAAGATTAGAAGAAAGCCAGGAGAGAGGAAAACCCTGAATGCCCATGGATTAGAAGGAGCCAGTGTAGATGAGGCGCTAGTTAGGAAGTGAAAGGGAGAAGAGAAATGGCAGTAGTTAAACAAGAAAGAGGGGTCAAGAGAAGGCTTTTTTTTGCCAAAGTAAAGTACATTTTATGCCAACGCCTCACTGACATTTATATATAAAAGTTTCACTATTCTTATTTTATTTAACATCCATACTACACATACAATTAATTTACTCATAAGTCTGAGAACCAGTGTGACAGCCAAGCAACTGGCATTGCTCAAAAGGAAAACAAATATAGCAGCCTCCATGTCTCTCTCACTATAGGTTCACGTTACAGTACACATTAAGGGCTGGTTCACAATGGAAGAGCTTTTTCTAAGCGCTTGTGATTTTAAAAAGCTCTTGCTAATCCGAGTGTGTTCTCACCTGAGCGATGTGATTTTATAAAAATGCTCCATAGCATTGCATTAGCAAGAGGTTTTCCAATCACTAGCGCTAAAAAAGCTCTTGCAGTTTGAACCAGATTTCAGCTCACCCATATAACAAGCCATTTTGACAAAGATATTCTTCTTTGAGAGCAACTAAAAAATATTAAAGTAAAAAGGTTTCATTTGTTCATATTCTTACCCTTTCCTTTGAATCAGATGATGTTTTCACACTGATTACA
Source organism: Hyperolius riggenbachi (assembly GCF_040937935.1). Taxonomy (NCBI): domain Eukaryota; kingdom Metazoa; phylum Chordata; class Amphibia; order Anura; family Hyperoliidae; genus Hyperolius; species Hyperolius riggenbachi. The sequence goes on along the minus strand of NC_090646.1, from coordinate 314,393,687 downwards.
GGCTCTCCCTTTGATTTATCCATCACAACAGTCCTTTCAGTTCCTCTGCTTCCTATAACAAAGTATATACATCAAAAGTAAAATGTTTTTATGCAATTTAAGTTACATTCTGACATTGTGAAAATGTTTAAAGCGCACCTGAACTGAGAGGGATATGGTAGTTGCCGTATTTATTTTCTTTTAAACAATACCAGTTGCCTGGCTATCCTGCAGATGATCTACCTCTAAAGGTACATACATCAGGCGCCATGGTGGGCGATCGACTGACAATGCGACCAATCTCGTGCTGAAATTAGTTGCATTAATCGGTGTGTCACATGCAATAAGATGTAGCGCAGACTTGTTCGATCGCGTGCACGGTGGTAACGGCGAGTGACGGACGTGACAAAATCCCCAACACTGTCCCCCCCTAACGTGCAATGCAACCCCCACAGTGCACCAGATCTCTCTCTAATCACATTTGTTTAGAGAGAGATTTGTCTCTTGGTCGAATCTGCCCATCATTGCTAGATGTATGGCTACCTCAATACTTTAAGCCTCAGACCTTGAATAAGCATGCACATCAGATGTTTCTGACTGAAGTCTAAATAGGTCAGCAGCATGCTTGTTTTAGGTGTGTGATCCAGGTACTATTGTAGCCGGAGAGGTCAGAAGTATGCTAGGCAACTGGTATTGTTCAAGTCTGGTTGCACACATGTGCAGTGCAGTGGAAGAGGGCAAATAGAATCACACTCGATCCCTCCCACCCTGGCAATCACTTCTTCAGTCCCCTTCGCTCGGGACATCTCTATAGGTCCATCTACACCAAAACCACCAGGCGTAGGAACACATTCTTCCCTCAAGCGATCACTCTCCTCAACTCAGACCCTCTCCCCAATGCCATCTCCTAATCCCCTTCTGCACCTCGGGGCACTAGAGGACGAACGCGCGCCCATCAGAGCCGGATTAAGACTAAATGGGGCCCTAAGCAAAGTAAGTGATTTTGGCCCCCTCATCATGTCGTAATAGAATCAGAAGATGCAGCTGCACAGCAACATGCCGCACACACCAGGGCAGCCGAGCTACTGGTTGCTATGGGCAACAGCTCGCTTTCCTCTGCGGGTGCACAATGCAGGGAATAGCAGCGGCAAAAAGCAGAGTGAGAGATGAATGGCTGGGACATTTGCACTCAGGGGCTGAGGCACCCCTGTGAAGAGGGCGCCAGATATCACAGCAGCAGCACTTTCCCCCTGCATCTCCAGCCTGGCAATAGCAGAAAGCTCTGGACACCGCCAAACCGGAAGCCGTTCCCCAGACAGAATTACATAACCACGGCCACCCCTACCACCGAACAACTGATTTCCTCCCAAACTAGACAGCCACCATGCAGCCTCCATCCCAGTGAATACGATAGTCCAGCAGAGAAGGCAGCCGCAGCGGGGGAGAATGACAGCACCAGATGATTCACATTCGCCTATTGCGATCCAAGTAATAGAGGTCCCGTCACCCGGAGCCCATCTGTCTCCTCTAGAGTGATGCCGCTCTGTTACTACTACTATTACTACTTCCTACTTCCTGTCTGATCTGAGAATCAGGAAGTTCAGAGCGAGCGGCTGCACTGTAGAAGAGACAAATGGGTTTCAGATGACGGGATCTCTATCACTTGGATCATGGATAGGTGAGTGAGCGTTTGCCATCTACTGCTATCATTATTGCTGCAGGTGTGGTTCTCTGTGGGAAGGGAGGGAGGAGTGGGCAGTGGCAGAGCGCACAGTAGCAGGAGGGGGACCTAGGAGGAGAGCCTGGCTCTGAAGACAATGAGCAGCGCACGGCATCATTTGACAAGACAAGACAAACAACATTTATATCGCGTTTTTCTCCTGGCGAACTCAAAGCGCAAGAGCTACAGCCACTAGGACGCGCCCTATAGGCAGTAGCAGTGTTATAGAGACTTGCCTAAGGTCTCATACTGAATAGGTGCTGGCTTACTGAACAGGCAGAGCCAAGATTCGAACCCTGGTCTCCTGTGTCAGAGGTAGAGCCCTTAATGGGACTCCGAGCAGTGCCTGTGGGTATGCCCTTAAGCATACCCACAGCTAATTAATTACATTCTCACACCTACCAGCATGATGTTTGTAATTATATCCCCCTAGGTTCCTTATATTTTATTGCATTGTGCTGAATCGAGCTGCCGACTTTGGAGAAAAGTCGTCCTATGTAATACAATGTAACTATGGAAAGATGCATATCATTTTGAAGCTCTCTTTATCCTCTTTCCAATGATAGATAAACTGCCACCCTAAGCCTTTTAGTTTTCGCTATTTTCACGATCGAAATTGCTGTGGCCGCGATTTCGATCGCGAAAATAGAGAAAACTAAATGGCATAGGGTGGCGGTTTATATACCAGTGGTTCCCAACCTGGGGGCGATCGCCCCCCGGTGGGCGATTTGGGTTCTAAGGGGGCGATAAATTTGTGGGGGGGCGACAGAGGGGCGATCAGTATGAAAAGGCAGAAAAAATAAACTAACTCTTCTGTAGAGTAGAATCTTAAGTGTCGCAGTGTCACTCATTTTTAAGAAAATTATGGGCAAAAAATATGATCTGTATAAAATATGCAAGTGTGCATGATAGAGTTGCGTAATTCCTCAGGGCTCGTTGGTTACGCGCCGGTAAGGGAATTGGCGTGAAGTAGTTGAGTCACCGGCTATTTTTAGCTGGCAAGGTCACAGCGCTACCCCCTCCACTGGCACCACCTCCTGGCGTACACATCTAGTCTTCGTGTCAATCACAACACTCACCCCAGTTTGTCATACGTCTTCTATGTCTTTAGTAGGCTACGCCAGTGACTACATTGCGATTACATTGTGCGTATCTATTTAGTATTCGTTCGTTAGTTTTGAAGTACGGAAGACCATGTTGGAGATTCAACATAGCTGCAGCTAATGCTGTGTACACACTGGCGACTATGGTCGTTTGAAACAGCTCATTAACGATCGTTCCGCCGACAATCGGGGAAAGAACTTTACCCAACGATCATTAACACGAACAACAAAAGAACGACATCGGGAAGATGGAAATATCCAACCTGACGGATCATATCTACCGACAATCGTTACAAAACTATAGTGTGTACAGACATCGGCCGAGAACGATCGTTACAAGGGCCAATGCGCCTGCGTTGAATTCTGCCCAGCTTCAGTACTTCCTTTGTAGCGCGGCCGTAAAGATTGTTACATTGCTCATTTCAATTAAACTTTGTTTTCAAGTTAACAATCATATATTTGTATCTATTTTAACTCCATGTCAGTGTTTTTTTTTTATTTTATATAAATATGTACGCAACATTTCCTTCTGATCGTTCTTTTCTGCGAGAACTATCGTTAAAATGTGTATGATGATCGCTGCATCCCATCGTTGCATACCAATCTTTCCAATATCGTTCGTCTGGTAACTATCGTTCTTTGCAAACGATAGTTATCGCAAGTGTGTACGAAGCATTAGTCTATTTACGAACTGACTGCAGTTTATATTCAGGACACTAGATGTCACTGATGAGATGTATTTTTCTGCAATGTGTATGGCTTTCTCTCTATGCCCTTTTTTCTGCAGTGTTTCCTGTATGTGCAGTGTTTGCTCTTTTCTGCAGTGTTTCCTGTAAGGGTATACCGTACTAAGAGAAGGGGGGCGACAGGGGTGAATCGTCTCCCCCTAAGGGGCGATACCTCATAAAAGGTTGGGAACCACTGATCTATACTATCCTGATGTGGAAGCTGAAAGGCTACTAGGTAGCAGCAGGTCAGAATGAATTTGTTGGCCCCACACAACAAAGCCTGTCACTGAACGGGAACAACACATGATTTACCTTGTAGTACTTCTGGACGGCCATTACTACACAAACATTGCCGCTGAGAGGAATGACAGTGTATGTCCTGGGAGTGTCAACTAATGACAACCCTTTGCGGCGGTGCGTTAAACAGTACACTACTTACACTACCTGATCCATGTATACACATGCAAGATGTTTCAAAAAAACGTTATGCCGCCAATTTAGTAATGCAACGTGATTTCTGCCCTTTAGGGATTATAACCTTGCTCTGCGTCAAATCTGTAATTTTTCCAGGGGCTTTTGGCGTGTTTCCCATTCCGCCATGCCCCCCCACCCCCCTCCAGATGTTAGACCCCTTGAAACATCTTTCCCATCACTTTTGTGGCCAGAAACGGTGTTTGTAGTTTTTAAAGTTCGCCTGCCCATTGAAGACTATTGCGGTTCACCGAGTTCACCGGTCCACGGACTTTTGCGGAAGTTCGCATCCACGGACCCAAAATCTGAGGTTCGAACCATCTCTAACTATGATCAGGTGGCTTTTATTCCCAACAGGGAAGCCCATGATAACACCATTAGAGCCTTGGATCTGATGCAGTATGCCTGGTCTACCCAGACTACATGTATGCTTTTATCTACAGATGCCGAAAAGGCATTTTACCAGGTGGACTGGTATTGAATCCGGGCAGTGTTGAAAGAAATTATTACAGTGGTATGCGAAAGTTTGGGCAACCTTGTTAACCATCATGATTTTTCCGTATAAATTGTTGGTTGTTACGATAAAAAATGTCAGTTAAATATATCATATAGGAGACGTACACAGTGATATTTGAGACGTGAAATGACGTTTATTGGATTTACAGAAAGTGCGCAATAATTGATTAAATAAAATTAGGCATTTGCATATATTTGGGCACTGTTGTCATTTTATTAATTCCAAAACCTTTAGAACTAATTATTGGAACTCAAATTGGCTTGGTAAGCTCAGTGATTCCTGACCTACTGTATATACACAGGTGAATCCAATTATGAGAAAGAGTATTTAAGGGGGTCGATTGTAAGTTTCCCTCCACTTTTAATTTTCTTTGAAGAGTAGCAACATGAGGGTCTCAAAAAACCGATCAAATGACCTGACGGCAAAGATTGTTGACCATCATGGTTTAGGGGAAGGATAGAGAAAGCTGTCTGTTTCCTTAGGAACATATTCAGGAAATGGAAGACCACAGGCTCAGTTCTAGTTATGGCTCAAAGTGGCAAACCATGAAAAATCTCAGATAGTCAGAAGCGACGAATGGTGAGAACAATCAGAGTCAACCCACAAACCAGCACCAAAGACCTACAACATCATCTTGCTGCAGATGGAGTCACTGTTCATCGTTCAACCATTCGGCGCACTTTACACAAGGAGATGCTGTATGCGAGAGTGATGCAGAGAAAGCCTTTCTCCGCCCACAGCACAAACAGAGCTGCTTGAGATATACTAAAGCACATTTGGACAAGCCAGCTTCATTTTCGAATAAGGTGCTAAGGACTGATGGAACTAAAACTTAGTTATTTGGGCATAGCAAGGGGCGTGATGCATGGAGGAAAAAGAACACAGCATTCCAAGAAAAACACCTGCTACCTACAGTAAAATATGGTGGTGGTTCCATAATGCTGTGGGGCTTTGTAGCCAGTGCTGGGACTGGGAATCTTGTAAAAGTTGAGGGACACATAGATTCCACTCAGTATCAGCAGATTCTGCACACCAATGTCCAGGAATCAGTGACAAAGCTGAAGCTGCGCCGGGGCTGGATCTTTCAACAAGACAACGACCCTAAACACTGCTCAAAACCACTAAGGCATTCATGCAGAGGAATAAGTACAACGTTCTGGAATAGCCATCCCAGTCCCCAGACCTGAATATAATTGAAAATCTGTGGAGTGAGTTAAAGAGAGCTGTCCATGCTGGGAAGCCATCAAACCTGAATGAATTAGAGATGTTTTCAGAGTCCAGACTCTCATTGTAACCTACAGACGCGTTTAGAGGCTGTAATTTCAGCAAAAGGAGGATATACTAAAAATTTATTTCATTCATTTTTTGTGGTGCCCAAATTTATGCATCTGCCTAATGTTGTTTAAACAATTATTGCACACTTTTTGTAAATCCAATAAACAATTTCACTTCTTAAATATCACTGTGTGTCTCCTATATGATATATTTAACTGACATATTTTATCGTAACAACCAACGATTTATACAGGAAAATCATGACGATTAACAAGGTTGCCCAAACTTTTGCATCCCACATGTGAATGGTTGGTGATATTAACTTCCTGTTTGTGGCACATTAGTACATGAGGGGGGAAATGTTTCAAGATGGATGGTGACCGTGGCGGCCATTTTGAAGTCGGCCATTTTAACCACTTGAGGACCGTGGGCTTTACCCCCCCCCCCCCCCCTTAAGGAACAGGCACTTTTTTTCCATTCAGACCACTGCAGCTTTCACGGTTTATTGCTCGCTACCACCTAAATGAATTTTGGCTCCTTTTCTTGTCACTAATAAAGCTTTCTTTTGGTGCTATTTGTTTGCTGCTGCGATTTTTACTTTTTATTATATTCATCAAAAAAGACATGAATTTTGGCAAAAAAATGATTTTTTTTAACTTTCTGTGCTGACATTTTTCAAATAAAGTAAAATTTCTGTATATGTGCAGCGCGAAAACTGTGGACAAACATGTTTTTGATTAAAAAAAACCCATTCAGCCTATATTTATTGGTTTGGGTAAAAGTTATAGCGTTTACAAACTATGGTGCAAAAAGTGAATTTTCCCATTTTCCAGCATCTCTGCCTTTCTGACCACCTGACATGTTTCATGAGGGGCTAGAATTCCAGGATAGTATAAATACCCCCCAAATGACCCCATTTTGGAAAGAAGACATCCCAAAGTATTCACTGAGAGGCATAGTGAGTTCATAGAAGATATTATTTTTTGTCACAAGTAAGCGGAAAATGACACTTTGTGACAAAAAAAAAAGTTTCCATTTCTTCTAACTTGCGACAAAAAAAAATGAAATCTGCCACGGACTCACTATGCTCCTCTCTGAATACCTTGAAGTGTCTACTTTCCAAAATGGGGTCATTTGTGGGGTGTGTTTACTGTCCTGACATTTTGGGGCGTGCTAATTTGTAAGCACCCCTGTAAAGCCTAAAGGTGCTCATTGGACTTTGGGCCCCTTAGCGCAGTTAGGCTGCAAAAAAGTGCCAATGTGGTATTGCCGTACTCAGGAGAAGTAGTATAATGTGTTTTGGGGTGTATTTTTACACATACCCATGCTGGATGGGAGAAATATCTCTGTCAATGACAATTGTTTGATTTTTTTACACACAATTGTGCATTTACAGAGAGATTTCTCCCACCCAGCATGGGTATGTGTAAAAATACATCCCAAAACATATTATACTACTTTTCCTGAGTACGGCGGTACCACATGTGTGACACTTTTTTGCAGCCTAGGTGCGCTAAGGGGCCCAACGTCCTATTCACAGGTAATTTTGAGGCATTTGGTTTCTAGACTACTCCTCACGGTTTAGGGCCCCTAAAATGCCAGGGCTGTATAGGAACCCCACAAGTGACCCCATTTTAGAAAGAAGACACTCCAAGGTATTCCGTTAGGTGTATGGCGAGTTCATAGAAGATTTTATTTTTTGTCACAAGTTAGTGAAAAATGACACTTTGTGAAAAAAAAACACAATAAAAATCAATTTCCGCTAACTCTTGACAAAAAATAAAATCTTCTATGAACGTGTCATACACCTAACAGAATTCCTTGGGGTGTCTTTTTTTCTAAAATGGGGTCACTTGTGGGGTTCCTATACCGCCCTGGCATTTTAGGGGCCCAAAACTGTGAGTAGTCTGGAAACCAAATGTCTCAAAATGACTGTTCAGGGGTATAAGCATCTGCAAATTTTGATGACAGGTGGTCTATGAGGGGGCGAATTTTGTGGAACCGGTCATAAGCAGGGTGGCCTCTTAGATGACAGGTTGTATTGGGCCTGATCTGATGGATAGGAGTGCTAGGGGGGTGACAGGAGGTGATTGATGGGTGTCTCAGGGGGTGGTTAGAGGGGAAAATAGATGCAATCAATGCACTGGGGAGGTGATCGGAAGGTGGTCTGAGGGGGATGTGAGGGTTTGGCCGAGTGATCAGGAGCCCACACGGGGCAAATTAGGGCCTGATCTGATGGGTAGGTGTGCTAGGGGGTGACAGGAGGTGATTGATGGGTGTCTCAAGGTGTTATTAGAGGGGGGAATAGATGCAAGCAATGCACTGGCGAGGTGATCAGGGCTGGGGTCTGAGGGCGTTGGCGGGTGATTGAGTGCCCTAGGGGCAGATAGGGGTCTAATCTGATAGGTAGCAGTGACTTGATTGATGGGTAATTAGTGGGTGTTTAGGGTAGAGAACAGATGTAAACACTGCACTTGGGAGGTGATCGGACGTCGGATCTGCGGGCGATCTATTGGTGTGGGTGGGTGATCAGATTGCCCGCAAGGGGCAGGTTAGGGGCTGATTGATGGGTGGCAGTGACAGGGGGTGATTGATGGGTGATTGACAGGTGATTGACAGGTGATCAGTGGGTTATTACAGGGAAGAACAGATGTAAATATTGCACTGGCGAATTGATAAGGGGGGGGGGGGTCTGAGGGCAATCTGAGCGTGTAGGCGGGTGATTGGGTGCCCGCAAGGGGCAGATTAGGGTCTGATCTGATGGGTAACAGTGACAGGTGGTGATAGGGGGTGATTGATGGGTGATTGGTAATTAGTGGGTGTTCAGGGTAGAGAACAGATGTAAACACTGCACTTGGGAGGTGATCTACTGCATGACAACCTAGAGGAACTCGGTGTTCACCCCTCCCTCCGCTGCTGGATCACGGACTTCCTTACGGACAGGTCTCAAGTAGTTAAGCTGGGCGACATCTTGTCCAGACCAAGGATTACCAACACGGGAGCCCCTCAGGGATGTGTCCTGTCACCTTTCCTGTTCTCGCTCTACACCAACAACTGTACCTCTAAGGACAACTCTGTCAAGGTCATCAAATTTGCTGACGATACCACCATTGTTGGCCTCATAAGAAAGGGTAACGAGCAGGCCTACCGAGACGAGGTGGAGAGAATCTGCCACTGGTGCAGAGAAAACAAGCTAGTGCTCAATACCACCAAGACTGTGGAGATGGTCATTGACTTCAGAAGGCAGAGTACGACCCCGCACCCAATTCTCATTGATGGTGCTGAAGTTGAAGTCGTTTCCAGTGTCCGACTCCTGGGCACAACCATATCTGATGACCTGAGCTGGAAGATGAACACCATCACAACCCAAAAGAAGGCCCAGCAGAGACTCTTCTTCCTGCGCCAACTAAAGAAGTTTGATATGGCCCAGGAACTCCTTAAATCCTTCTACTCCGACACCATAGAGTCTGTCCTCTGCACCTCGATACTTGTATGGTACGCTGGCGCCACCGCCGGCGACAGATACAAAATTCAGAGGGTCATCAGATCAGCGGAGAAAATAATTGGGAAACCCCTCCCCCCCCTGGAGCTCATCCACAACTCTAGGTTGTGCTCTAGAGCAGCAAAGATTTCCAATGACCCATCACACCCAGGTCATCGCTTCTTCCAACGGCTCCCATCGGGTCGGAGGCTCCGGGCCCTCCCCACCAAAACATCAAGGCACAGAGACACTTTTTTCCCCACAGCGGTGAAACTCTTGAACTCCCTATAAATCCCATGGTGCTCCCCTCACGCTTGCATTTAGCCATGGCACGAGAGGGTTATTGTGCTGGGATTTTTCTCAGCACATGTTTTTGCTTCTTGCTGTGATACTGCCTCACGGCTCCTTGCATTGTATATTTCTGCTGTAACTTAATGTTTGTACACTGTTTGTGTTGTTATGTTATGTCTCTGCTGTAACTTTGTCCTGTGATGCTAAAACCAATTCCGGGCATGACCCAGTCATGCTTGGCGAAATAAACGATTCTGATTCTGATGTCGGATCTGCGGGCGATCTATTGGTGTGGGTGGGTGATCAGATTGCCCGCAAGGGGCAGGTTAGGGGCTGATTGATGGGTGGCAGTGACAGGGGGTGATTGATGGGTGGCAGTGACAGGGGGTGATTGATGGGTGATTGACAGGTGATTGACAGGTGATCAGTGGGTTATTACAGGGAAGAACAGATGTAAATATTGCACTGGCGAATTGATAAGGGGGGGGGGGGTCTGAGGGCAATCTGAGCGTGTAGGCGGGTGATTGGGTACCCGCAAGGTGCAGATTAGGGTCTGATCTGATGGGTAAGAGTGACAGGTGGTGATAGGGGGTGATTGATGGGTGATTGATGGGTGATTGACAGGTGATTGAGAGATGATTGACAGGTGATCAGGGGGATATATGCATACAGTACACAGGGGGGGGGTGTCTGGGGGGGGGGGGTCTGGGGAGAATCTGAGGGGTGGGAGGTGATCAGGAGGGATTGATGGGTGATTAGGGGGGTGATTGGGTGCAAACAGTGGTCTGGGGGTGGGCAGGGGGGGGGGGGGTCTGAGAGGTGCTGTGGGCGATCAGGGGGCAGGGGGGGGGGGGAAATCAGTGTGCTTGGGTGCAGACTAGGGTGGCTGCAGCCTGCCCTGGTGGTCCCTCGGACACTGGGACCACCAGGGCAGGAGGCAGCCTGTATAATACACTTTGTATACATTACAAAGTGTATTATACACTTTGTATGCGGCGATCCGGGTGCTAGTAACCCGCCGGCGCTTCCAAACGGCCGGCGGGTTACAGCGCAAGGTGGGCGGAGCCAGTCCCCGGCGGCCGATCGCATCACGAATGACGCAATCGCGCCGCCCATGCCTCTACAAGGACCGCCGCCTTTGGGAATGAGCTGGTCCTTGCGGGCTCCACTTTCCGGCCGCCTCTGTGCATTAGGCGGTCGGGAAGTGGTTAAATCCAACTTTTGTTTTTTCAATAGGAAGAGGGTTATGTGACATCAAACGTATTGGGAATTTCACAAGAAAAACAATGGTGTGCTTGGTTTTAACGCAACTTTATTATTTCATGAGTTATTTACAAGTATCTGACCAGTTATAAAATGTGTTCAATGTTCTGCCGATTGTGTTGGATTGTCAATGCAACCCTCTTCTCCCACTCTTCACACACTAATAGCAACACCGCAGGAGAAATGCTAGCACAGGCTTCCAGTATCCATAGTTTCAGGTGCTGAACATCAGATAAAAGTCTAAGGGGGTCAGATTGGGAGACTTTGGGGGCCATTCAACTGGCCCACGATGAATAATCCACTTTCCAGGAAACTGTTCATCTAGGAATGCTTGGACCTGACACCCATAATGTGGTGGTGCACCATCTTGCTGGAAAAACTCAGGGAACGTGCCAGCATCAGTGCACAAAAAGGGAAACACATCATCATGTAGCAATTTTGCATATCCAGTGGCCTTGAGGTTTCCATTGATGAAGAATGGCCCCACTATCTTTGTACCCCATATACCACACCGTTATCTGAAGGCAATGGTCTATGCTGTGAACATACGAGATGTGCAGCACCTGAAACTACGGATACTTGAAGCCTGAGCAAGCATTTCTCTTGCAGTGTTGCTATCAGTGTGTGAAGAGTGGGAGAAGAGGGTTGCATTGACAATCCAACACAGTGGGCAGCACATTGAACACATTTTATAAGTGGTCATAAACTTGTAAATAACTCATGAAAGAATAAAGTTGTTAAAACCAAGTACACCATTGTTATTCTTGTGAAATCCCCAATAAGTTTGATGTCACATGACCCTCTTCCTATTGAAAAAACAAAAGTTGGATTCAAAATAGCCGCCATGGTCACCACCCATCTTGAAAAGTCTTCCCCCTCACAAATACTAATGTGCCACAAACAGGAAGTTAATATCACCAACCATTCCCATTTTATTAAGGTGTATCCATATAAATGGCCCACCCTGTATGTATATATATATATATATATCTCATGTTACAGTTTACTACAAGTTTTTATTACATAGTGAATTATCTGCACTCCAGTCTAGGATTCTCACAGTTTCTCAGCATGTGACAAGTAGCTCCCTCCCCCCTCAGCCTCACAAAGCACACAGAGCCTGCAGGAGGCATGCATAACTTGTATTCATTACAATAGTTCCTCCCTGGGTCAACAAAGCTTGACAAAGAAAAGATGATTAGCTATATTACAGAGACAGTGCAACTAGAAAAGGCTGCAGTAATGCAGACCACATTAGAACAGGTATAGAAACTTATAGGATAGAAGAAATAAGGCTGACTATTTTGTTACAGAGTCTCTTTAACCTATCCTTATACTGATGCCCTTTAACAAACAAGCACAGAGAACTTTTAATAATTATATATGGAACAATAGGCCTCCAAGGTGTTGGACACTATAGAAAATAGATGTACCAACTATGGAGAATACTAAACTCAATTAAAGAGAACCCGAGGTGGGATTTACTTATGCTAGTGGGGTACAGAGGCTGGTTGTGCACACTAACACCAGCCTCTGTTGCCCCATGGTGTGCCCTCAAGACCCCCCCTGCGCGCCGCTATACCTCCCGCAGTGCTGGCGACACGCAGCGTGTCGCCAGCACAATGTTTACCTCTGCCTGTCTGTTAGCGCCGCTCCCCCACCTCCTCCGTATCGTCGCTACCCGCCCGCGTCACTTCCCTCCAATCAGCGGGAGGAAAGGGACGCAGGCGGGTAGCGCCGATATGGAGGAAGCGGGGGAGCAGCGCTGACTGACGCCGCATAGGTAAACATTGTGCTGGCGACACGCTGCGTGTCGCCAGCAGCACTGCGGGGGGTATTGCGGCGCGCAGGGGGGTCTTGGAGGCACACCATGGGGCAACAGAGGCTGGTGTTAGTGTGCACAACCAGCCTCTGTGCCCCACTAGCATAAGTAAATCCCACCTCGGGTTCTCTTTAAGCGTCAGTTCTTCTTGAGTGGGTCAGATGGGCTGTATAGCCACTGTCACACCACCAATATGTATTTGTAGTATCACAGATATCTCCATTGAAATAATAGAGTCTAAAGATCCTTTTGTATAAAAATGTATTATTGTAGTTATATATGTTACGGCCAGAACCCGAAGTTTGGCCACTTTTAGTTCTGGCCGGCCACTTCGGGTTCTGGCCGGCCAATGTGCGAAGTGGCCGCTGCGCTGCGGCCAATGTGAGGAATGGAATGATTCATGTAACATGAATGTATCTTCTGGCCGCAGCGCAGCGGCCAAATGTATCGCAACCTAGTTAATTTAATGACATTAAGCCGGCGGCAATGAAACAGATGAAGCCGCCGGCTTTTGCTCTGCCTCTCTCTCCTCCCCCCGCCTCTCTCTCCTTCTCTTACTATTGGCAGCCGGTGGGGACACGCGTGTCCCCTCCGGAGTCATTCGTCGCGGCAGGCTTCCCTGCCGTTCTTGCAGAGCGGGTGCTGGCAGAAGCAATGTCTGCAGCCTCCCCGCTCTGCTTTCCCTGGCGCGACGAACGACTCTTGGGGACACGCGTGTCCCCGCCGGCTGCCCATAAGAAAAGGAGAGAGAGAGGCGGGAGGGAGGAGAGATAGGCGGAGCAAAAGCCGGCGGCTTCATCTGTTTCATTGCCGCCGGCTTAATGTCATTAAATGAACTAGGTTGCGATACATTTGGCCGCTGCGCTGCGGCCAGAAGATACATTCATTTTACATGAATCATTCCATTCCTCACATTGGCCACAGCGCAGCGGCCACTAAACACATTGGCCGGCCAGAACCCGAAGTGGCCGGCCAGAACTAGAAGTGGCCAAACTTCGGGTTCTGGCCGTAACATATACAAAGAATATACAAAACTACATAGTACAGTGTTATAAGAAATACTGAAGTAACATACAGTGGCTTGCAAAAGGATTCGGCCCCCTTGAAATTTACCACATTTTGTCACATTACTGCCACAAACATGAATCTTATTGGAATTCCACATGAAAGACCAGTACAAAGTGGTGTAAACCTGAGAAGTGGAACAAAAATGATACATGATTCCAAACATTTTTTACAAATCAATAACTGCAAAGTGGGGCATGCATAATTATTCAGCCCCCTTTTTTTAGTAAGCTGAAGTGGATAGAGGTCAAAGAAGGTGGTAGGGGAGAGAGATGATGTGAGGAGGTGGAGATTCGGGGGGGGGGGGCTTCCGCACTCCACGTACGCCTGGCGTGATGTGCAATGATTGATGATTGATGCCGAGGGAAGAAGGGAGCTGGGCTGTGTCAGTCTCTGAAGAGGTGGGGGCAGAGCCAAGCAGACGAGCTGTGAGCTGTACTGCGAGCCTGTGAACCGTGCTGAATGCTGAGTCAGCTGGGTCCGATGAGGCTGGAGACGTTGTGAGCTGCTGTGAACCGAGCTGAGCCTGGAGTCGGGAGCCTGGAGCTGGGGACAGGTTTTTTTTTTGTTGCTGTTGGTGGTGATTTACACCAACAGTATCGATTATCTGTCTTATCTATCCTGTATCTAACCTTGTATCTAAACTCTTGTAGCTATACTTTTGATCTGCTGAATCGTTGAACTACATAACCTCTAAAAAACTTAAAAGGACTTTAAAAAAAAAAAAAAAAACCTCTGAACTTCTGCTAGATCCCTGCTAAGCCTCTGGTCGGTGTGCCATTTCTCCTTCGAGCTGTTATCTAACTCCCATGTAACTATGTAACTCCCGGGGGGCGTGGCCGGCTATGAGCGAGTGAGGACGCATCTCACCCTGCTCCTCTGACCCAGCGACTATCCTGCAAAATCCTGGCTTTCCCTGGCGACATCGGCGCACAGACACTGCACCAGCAGGCAGAGGACACTGAGGGCTCTTACCCGACACCAGCCATGACAAAATCCGGCCCCGAGAGAGCCAGCGAGGCGGCAGAGAAGCTGGCCAAATATGCACATGTTGCAGGGCAAGATGGCGCCGCTTCATCCCAGGCTGATCCATCTGCAGAAAATAACAGCGCTCCTGCACCAGTCTCCGAGCCAGACGCTGAGCAGACACCCATAAGCACACGCTCCAGAGGAGGGCAAACAGTAAGTAAAGACGCTGCCTCTAAACAGCAGAGGTCAAAAACCAAGCCACCCAAAGGCAGACAAACACAGGCAGCCAGTGTAGAGGAATCAGACGTGGAGGAGGGGGAGCCCACAAGGTCAGAACTCTTAGAGGCCATAAAAGCTATGCAAACTACAGTCACCATGAGACTGGACACTTTACAATCAGACCTATCTCTGGTAAAAGCTGATCTGAGGAACTTACGTTAAAGGGCAGCAGAATCTGATAGGAGGATTAGTGACTTAGAGGACACTATTAAACCACTACAAACAGCACAAGCTAATACCCAGAAGATTACTGATCAGCACACCCTGAAAATAGATGATCTGGAGAATAGATCGCGCAGATCCAACCTTCGCTTTATCGGATTTCCAGAGAAATCAGAGGGTACCTCCCCTGAAAATTTTCTTGAAAAATGGCTGCAGAAAACAATCCCTAACATAGAGCTGTCGCATACCTTCTCCATTGAACGGGCGCACAGAGTTCCTGGCGGCCCCCCTAAACCTGGGGCGGCACCCAGACCTATGGTGGCGAAATTTTTAAACTATAGAGACAAACTTGAAATCCTGCGGAAAGCTAGACTAGCCCCAGATATGGAATATAATGGATTTACTGTTTCCATCTATCAAGATTTTTCCTCTGAGGTTCAAAGGTTGCGCGCCACTTACATGGCGGTGAAAGCAGGCCTTAGAGCCAAACAAATCTTATACTCCATGATGTTTCCTGCAAAACTTCGGGTCCAACATCAAAACGAAACACTTTTCTTTGAGACCCCAGCTGAGGCGGTCCCATGGATGGAAAGTCAGGGAATACCTATCCCCACTTTGGCTTCCAAAAAGAAAAAATGAACAGTGTACTTACGATGAAAATTCTATATCAGGTGCATTATGCGCAACCTTCAGCATCATTGTATCACCCAGGTGTACCCGGGGACTCCTCGAAGTAACTTGACATTATATTGCCATCAGGCAAGCACATATCTCCCCTTTTTCTCCGCAGCGTAAACTGAAATACATTGAAAGGAGACACTTAGTATGTGAATACTATGCTGTGTGAACCCTCCGTCTATTGTAAAGTACTCTGCGGTTTAATTTTTATTTGAGCAGTTATTTTTCATGATTGAGATGTGTCCTAAAAGATATTGGTAAATCTCCGTATAATTTCCTCCATACAGGACTACTCTCAATCTACAGCTATTTTTCAGATGCAGATGTATATATGAGGTAGCACTGCCCTCCTGTGGTCATTGTCTCTGTACTGCCATGTTTTACATATTTCAAGGGCTGTGCATGGGCATAGGAATGTTTGCTGTCCCTGTATGGTAATTTGCAGGGTGTGTTCACGCCCTCAGGCATTTATTTTTCTCTATCGCAGGGCCAAATACGCAGTCATAATTAGTCCTGTATGTTACTAAATAGCGCTGGTTAACCCACGGGAACTAAACTTTATGCTTCTTTTAGCTGGGCCGGAAACATAGCGGTCAATTTCTTTCACCCCCACTTTTTAATACAGTTAAGGGTTTCAAGCTCTCTGTAAGTTAGACAGAGGGCGGGGCGGGACAGGGGCTGGGCGGGTTATAATTTGTTTCTGTGTACGTGTAGTTATGTTTTGTTTCTATGTATGTCAATCCGGAGACATACCCATTGAGAGATACTTAGATGGCCTTACTGTTAGGATGAATAGAGGAGAAATGAGCAGATTCTGCTGGTTTATTTTCACTCCCATGAGAAATGGTGGTAATTAAACTTCTTTCCTGGAATGTTCGAGGAATGAACAATGCAATAAAAAGAAATCTGGTGTTTAATCATATACGTAAATTTTCCCCACAAATTGTATGCTTGCAAGAAACCCATCTAATAGGAGCAAAAGGGGTAGCGCTTAAGAAACCATGGATAGCAAACTATTATCTGGCTCATTACTCCTCATTCGCTAGGGGCACCGCAATCTTAATTACCAAAAACTTCCCTGGGAAAATTACAGATGTCAGAGTAGATAATAAAGGGAACTCTGTTATAATTAAAGGACAGGTTGATGGTCGACCACTGGTGATTGCATCGGTATATGTCCCTCCCCCCTTCAGTATAGCCATACTTACAGACCTGATGGGAAAACTCCACCCACTTTTAGACGGTCCACTACTAATAATGGGAGACTTTAACGCGGTCTTGGACCCTGAACTAGATAGACTCAGAGGAGGCGGCAGACCGGGCTCTGCCCTTACGGGTTGGAAGGAAATGTACAATTTACATGATATATGGAGATGGAAATATCCAAAAATTAAAACATATTCCTGTTTCTCCGACTGAGGCAGGGAACACACTTGTCTTTCAGTTTTCTGTGCGCGTTTTCCTGCATACTTTTTCTGCACACCAAGTGTGTTTCTATGCAGGAAAACGCGCGCGTTTTTTCACATCAGCTGATGTAATTGATAGAGAAAACTGACAAAATGTGCAGAATCAGGATGCAGAATGTCAGTTTTTTTTTCTGCACTCGAACAACATATTAAGTGTGGACTAGCCCATTGATTAACATGAGTTCTCAGTTTTTCTGTGCAGAAAACGCGCACGAAAACAGTCAAGTGTGTTCCCTGCCTCACATAAAACCATGTCCAGAATTGACTTGTGCTTTGGCTCTACTGATGCTCTCCCATTGGTCGACTCCATCAAATATTTAGCGCATGGCATCTCTGACCACTCCCTACTTACATGTGAGCTACGCTTTCCTGATACTAGGTCATCTACACTCTGGCGTATGAACCCCTGTTGGCTGGAAGATGAGACAGTTCTCAAAGAATGTCAGAAGCATATGGCAGAATACTGGCTGATTAACGAGGGCACTGCGGGGCGACACATATGCTGGGACGCGAGTAAAGCAGTCCTTAGAGGATCCTTCCGCGCATCACTATCTATCATAAGGCAAAACGAAAAAGCCTCATAAATCTACCGCGAGAAGGAAACTAATGAGGCGCAAACACGTTTAATCACAGATCCCACTGATAATAACTACATTGGTTGGCAGCTGGCACGTAGGAAATTAGAACTAAGATTGCTAGATCAAACTAAACGCAGAGATCTCATACAATCACAACGGGTTTTTGAATTTGGGAACAAATGCAGCAAACTGCTCACATATTTATTAAAATCCCATGCAGACTCTACAACTATTTCCCACATTACGACGCACTCTGGCGGTGAATGTTATACATCTAACGAAATTGCAAACGCATTTTCGGATTTTTACACAGACCTATACAAAACGAAGCTAGATGCCACAGAGGATGACATAGGTTTATTTCTGAAGGACCTGGGTCTTCCAACCCTATCTTCTGAAGCAGTCGAGGAATTAGACGCCCCGATTACCCCACAAGAGATAGCTGCAGCCATTTCCTCTTTTAAACAAAACAAGGCACCGGGCCCTGATGGAATCCCGATCGAGTGGTACAAAAAAAACAAATCCCTAGTCGTACCACACCTAGTCACCCTATTTGCCCATATTTTTGACACTAAATCCCTTCCAGATACAATGTACGAGGCCCTGATTACCCTTATTTTAAAACCTAACAAAGACCCCACTTCATGTGACTCCTACAGGCCAATATCCCTTATTAATACCGACATTAAAATCCTAACTAAAATACTAGCTACTCGATTAAACAAACATATAACTTCCATAATTCATCCAGATCAAACGGGTTTTATACCTGGCCGCTCAACCAGGCTAAATATCAGGCGATTGCATTCCAATTTACAATTTCCACATAAAAATTCTGGAGCAAGAATAATCCTATCTTTAGATGCCAATAAGGCCTTCGATTCTATCGAATGGCCTTATGTAATGGCAATTCTTAAACAATTCGGCTTTGGAGAAGCTTTCCAGCGCTGGTTCCAGATACTTTATGATAAACCTACAGCAAAAATAAGAATTAATTCCATAATTTCCCCCATAGTCTCCATCTTTAGAGGAACCAGACAGGGATGCCCCCTATCACCACTTCTGTTTGCACTGGCGATCGAGCCTTTGGCCCAAGCAATTCGTAGTAACCCAGATATACAGGGACTAAAAGTTAACAACATAGAAGAACGTATATCTCTTTATGCAGACGACATGCTGATATACTTGGCGGACCCAGGCCCCTCCTTGGAATCGGTACTTGCAATATATGACACATTCGGCAAAATTTCAGGCCTCTCTATAAACTGGTCTAAATCGGTTCTTTTTCCATTAGACGTGTTTGACTTACAAATAATTACCACTAAATCACAGTTGATAGTGACAGAAAGTTTTAAATATTTGGGAGTCCAGATTACTCGCCCCGCGGTGCCCTTCATCAACACTAACCTTATTCCAGTTCTCGACCAAGTAGAAATCAAACTTAAAAAATGGACCTCTCTTCCATTAAATGTATGTGGTCGGATCTGCATTATAAAAATGATAATCGCTCCAAAACTACTATATGTTTTGCAGATGGCCCCGACATGGATACCACAAGTAATCTTTAAACGCATTGATTCTATAATAGTATCCTTTATCTGGTCAGGATCATCTCCCCGAATTGCCCTATCAACGTTGCAATTGCCGACCTCTCATGGAGGCTTAGCGGTCCCTAACTTCCTCAAATATCTTGCAGCGCAGATGGTTCCTATTCAGAGTTGGTTGAGCGGAGATCGGTCAGACTCCAGTTTAGCAATAGAGGCAGACATAGCTGGTTCCTACGAAGCACTATGCGGGGCAATCTATAGATTTGGGGTACCAGGGGGAAGTGAAGGGACAGCCATCATTCAGAATTCCATAAAGATATACAAAAAATCTCGTAAATTACTTGGTGAACCCACCAAATACATATCCCAAAGCTCTCCATTGTGGGGCAACCCCAATCTCCCTGAATTGCACTCGGTTCCAGACCTGGCCTTTTGGTACAAGTACAATATTACCTACATCTCACAAGTGTTTGTAGATGGCTCTTTTAAAGATTTCAATACATTAAGAAGCGAATATGGCCTCCCACGGCATGCGCTTTTCAGATACTTTCAGCTTCGGCATGCTGTCGGGGCACAGCTGGGTCTATCCGGAGTCTCCCTAGCTCCCTCAAACCTTGAATTAAGATTACTAAATAAAGAAAGAACTAAGCAGGTATCCAATCTATATAATTTTCTAATGATACAAACTAACACATCTAAAATTCAGCAATCCAGAGGTAAATGGCTTGCAATTGACCCTGATATATCACAAAAGGACTGGTCCGAGCTAGAGGAATTCTTCCCTAGAGTGACAATTGCCTCTAACGATAGACTCATCCATGTCAAATGGTTCCACCAGGCATACATCTCTCCCCTCAGATTAGCCAAAATGTCCCCCTTGCATGATGGCTGTTGCTTTAAATGTAAGTACCCCAATGCCAACTTTATTCATTGTGTGTGGGAGTGTCCTTTAGTGAACAGGTACTGGAAGTCTGTGTTCCATTTCCTTAGAGATACTATACAACTTCCAGTAGCTTTAGAATTCAAGATATGTGTGTTGGGAATGGTGGGTGAGATCCCGATCTCTAGACACCAATTACTACTATTACGAATTCTGTTACATTATGCCAAAAAAGCGTTGTTGCTGAGATGGAAATTACCCACCCTTCCCTCTCTCCTGGATTGGATCAGGCTGGTCAATGCAGCACTACCGCTATATAAGTTGACATATCAAGCACGTAACCAGCCTAAGAAATTTGATAAGGTATGGCATAAGTGGGTAGACACCTCAGAAACTACAATTCCTCATCTTGATATAACCATGACCATTCAGGATTTTCAACGTGCTTAATAACTGGGAATTTTTTAATAACACCGGAGCAGTGGCTGGATAGTGTAATGGTTAAGGGCTCTGCCTCTGACACAGGAGACCTGGGTTCAAATCTAGGCTCTGCCTGTTCAGTAAGCCAGCACCTATTTCAGTAAGGAGTTTCTTGGGCAAGTCTCCTTAACACTGCTACTGCCTACTGAGTGCGCTCTAGTGGCTGCCTCGCAAGCGCTTTGAGTCCGACAGGAGAAAGGCGCTATACAAATACTGCCATTATTATTATTATAACTCTCATACTCCTAGCTATACCCAACATCTCATCTACATATGCTGGCAAGTATGGCCACTCGGACAATATCCGTTTTTTTATCTCAGATCTCTCTGGGACTGTATTAACAAATGTTGATATATATGCAATAATGTCCAACCGGATTGTACTGTTGTTGTTTTTGTTAATGTCATATATGCTGTGTATGACAAAATTTCAATAAAAAATCTCGTTTAAAAAAAAAAAAAACTATGTAACTCCCATGTAACTATATCTGACTTTCTAAAGTGTGTAGTGGGAACAGGGAGAGGGGGATTGAGGGGGTGGAAAGGAGGGGAGAGGAGTTGCTTGATAGATCTGGCAGACATTGTTTCAGATAGGGGGGTTGTGCGGTAATATCGACATTTCTGCAATATTAGTACTTCTGCACTTTTTTTTTTCCTTCCCCTCAGCTAGCAGTGGCGCGATTATTTCAACTTATATGTCTTTTCCCTGGTACCCCAGGCTCTATCTGGATATTGTAGGGGAGACTATTTATGTGGTAATTATTGGAGCCTGGTTGCTTCGGACTAGGCTTTGACTGGCTTCGTGAATCTGATCTTTAGTGTTGTGACTTCGTTTTTGAGGTCTTTGTTGGGCCTTGCTTGGCTGTGCTTGGTCAATTTTTGGTGATATTACTATTGCCACAACTAACTGATTTTTGTTTTGTTCTATGTAGGTGTTAAGATACATCATATAGAGTAATTCTATTTTATAGGTGCACCAGGACAGTATAACCATGGCGGGCTCCACTAGACATAAAAACGGGAATTTATCGGAGTTTAGTTTTCATTCTGAAGAAACCAAAACAGGGGGAAATAAGGTTAAAGAACCGAAGGATAGGCAGCTGGGCTCCCAACGAGAGGTTGTGCTAAATCAACCAGATATGACAGCCAGCCTAATGACTCCAGGAGAAATCAATAAACATATTTGTCGCTTATCGCAGCTTTGTGAATCCCCCAGACTGACTATTCTGCCTGAAACAGGTGGGGTTAACCCAGCGAAAAGCTCACCCATTATTCCCAACATAGAAATTAGATCACCTCAAATCAATCCTGAAGAAGAGAACTATATTCTCTCAGTGAAGAAAAGTATGGAAGCCTCCATGAGTAACATGTTTGCAGATTTTGCTACAAATCTTCAGAGTTCTTTAAATGCAACAATCAAAGATTCGATCAAAGATACAATCACAACAGAACTCAAACCAATCAAGGATGCAATGCTAGATCTTACTAAGCGGATTGAGTCTGTGGAAAAAGACTCGCAGAAGTTGGGTAAATGGGTATTAGAGACAGATGGTGTGTTGCAAGCAGAAAAGGGACAGTTGGGAGAAATGTGGGCGAAGATAGATGATCTTGAGAATAGGAGTAGACGTAATAACATAAAAATTAGAGGAATTCCCTCACAGGTCCCAAGAGAAGAACTAGAAAATTGGGTTCAAGATATTTTTAAGCAAATAGTTAAGGAGGAAACTGCATCCCCAATTGAGATTGAGCGTATTCATAGGGTGGGTAAACCAAGAAATTTGTCACAGGGTCTGAGTACTGATGTGCTCTGTCGTGTGCAGAATTGTAAAAAAAAAAAGAAGATATTATGAGGAATCATAGAAAGGAGGGTCCTGTCAAAATTAAAGACTGTCAAATTGAGCTATTTCAGGACCTCTTCCAACGCACAATCTCCAGACGTAGGCTTCTTAAGCCACTGACCGACAAGATTCGAGAGAAGGGGTGGAAGTATAAATGGGGATTCCCCCTCGCATTAATAATTTTTGTGGAGGGGAAAGTCTTGACCTTGAGAGATGGGGAACCCGTCCAATCACTTACAGAACGCCTCGGTTTGCCCCCTGTTCGCATTAAGGGTTGGGCAGTTGAAATGCCGCCTCCCTTCAATGCTTCAGAGTTGGAGATTATTAGATGGCATAACTGATGACATTTGGGGATAGTTTATTTAGTGGCCAGGTTTGTGTGGTTTGGTTTTACAGGTGTTGGCTCTCCCTCATTAAATAAATAGAAACAGCAATGGGCAGTACGGGGCTTTGAGGAAGTCCCCTTATTCTTTCTTACGGTTAGGAAGATGTACCGAAGAAGGAGTAGTTGTCTTAGTGACACTGGCAGCGTTCCTGGTAGTTTTGCCGGGTCACTGCCCTGGTTTTTAATGAGTCTGATGTTAAATAAAGATGTCCGCAACTTTTTAGTTTTTCTAAGTGGGTCAGATATTTTCTGTTTTTTCTATTTTTCTTTTGATTTTTTTCCTTTTTTTTTTTCTCTGTTCTTTTTGGATGGTCGGATATAGTAGCCGGTCCCCTTGATGTCGCCCGATGTTTGTTACAAAACAAGGGTTATGGTTAGGCAGTCATAATGACAATAATTAGAGTGGAATCAATTAATGCTAAATGAGCCAATTCGGGGTGTAAAAGGGGGAGAATTGTGGATGATTTTAAAAGAAATAAAATTGATGTGGGTTTCATTCAGGAGACCCATTTCAAGACAGGACATATCCTCCGATTGGGCAACAAAGATTACCTGGTATGGTTTATTGGCTCTAGTTTGCCCAAAAAAGCAGGAGGGGTGGCTATCGTATTCCGGAAGAACCTTAAGTTTAATTTAGAGAAACAATACTTGGACGAAAAGGCTAGAATCTTGATCTTAGTCGCTCAATTAAACAACGTTACAACTACTCTAGCCAATATTTATGTTCCAAATAAAGGTCAATTGCCATTTCTCAGACATTTTTTTTCAATCTTAGATTCAATGGCTAAGGGAAGGGTGATTCTGGGAGGAGATTTTAATCTTACGTTGGACCCTTTAATGGATAACTCAAAAAAAATCTCTAATAGCTCTGGCAGAGTTTTGGATGGGGTGAAAACCCTGTTTAAATCAAGAAGATTATTGGATATCTGGAGGATGCTGAACATCGGTGCTAGGGATTATACTTTCTTTTCGCTAGCACATAATACATATTCAAGAATTGACTATTTTTTTCTTTCTCAAGACGAGTTTGGGTCAATTCTGGATATCAAGATTAATATGTTTACATATTCAGATCATGCACCTTTGATTTTAACTCTGAGTTGGGATTCTAACCGTAATAAGGGTAGGACATGGAGATTGGATGGGGATCTATTAAAAGACCCTTTGCTTAACAGTGAGGTGAAACTATGTATAACTGAATTTTACCAACTAAACAGATCAGAGGTTACGCGTGAATCCCTACTTTGGGATACTCTGAAATGTGTTCTGCGGGGTCTGATGATAAAACATAGTTGTAGACTTTATAAAGAAAAAAAATCAGCAGTAGACAACCTGCTGGGAACTTTGCAGGAAGTGGAAAAACTACATAAAAGTGATCCATCCCCTTCTAATCAACTAGAGTTGATCAGGGCAAGAGAGAAGTTGAATAATTTGTTGAATAGCAAATGTCAAAAACAACTTAGAAAGAACATTAGAAACCATATGGTCAACTCTAAGGCTGGTTTCACAGTGGGACGTTAAAGGCACACGTTAGAGCAGCCTGTAACGCAGCCCACCGCACAGTAATGAAAAATCAATGGGGCTGTTCACAGTGCCCATGTTGCGTTACATTGTAACGCTGCATCACAAGACAACGTACTGCATGCAGTTCTTTAGACGCGGCACATGCTCAGTAATGTTGGGGAGGAGCGGAGAGCGGCCAGGCACATGGCTAATTAATATGCACTGCATGTTGTGACGTGCAGTGTTTACTTCCTTCGCTCTGTGCGGCGATTGGCCGGCGGGACCACGTGATGCCGCATGCGCACGAGAGTGCGCATCACGGCATCACTGACGCCAGAGTGAGCTGCACAACGCGGCTCACTCTGACGTCCAGATCCAGCACCACCAGGCGTTGCGTTAGGGGGACGTTATGCGACCTTAACGCCCCCTCTAACGCAATGTCCTGGTGTGAAATTAGCCTAATCGTTCAGGGAAACACTTGGCTGACCTCCTCCAGAAAGAAAAAGCCAAAAGATTCATTGAATCCATATATAATAAGGAAGGGAAATTGGTTTCTGGCTTAGCTGATGTAGGGGAAGCCTTTACAATTTTTTTCCAAAGTTTATATAATTTAGAACCAGCCAAGAATGATGGGTCCACTTTTTTGTTAGGTTCGCCAATTCCGTCCCTCAGCTGTGAGGAAAGCAAAAAGCTGGATGCTCCTATTTCAGAGCAGGAGTTTCTTCAGGTAGTTGCTGATCGGGAAATTGGAAAGAGTCCCGGCCCAGATGGGTTCGGTAATGAATTTGATAAGGTTTTTGCCCAAGAACTGTCCAATCCTTTCTGTATTATGGTTAATTCCGTACAGGAGTCTGAGATTTTTTCAACTATCACAAATAAGGCCACAATTGTTTTAATCCCGAAGGAAGGTAAAAATACCCAAAAATGTGAAAATTATCGACCTATTTCTTTGATGAATTCTGATGTTAAGGTTTACACGAAAATCCTTTGCAATCGGTTGATTAGATTGCTGCCCAAGCCTTTGGGCCCAGAAAAAAACGGTTTTAGACCAGGCCACCAAATTGGTGACAATCTTATGGTGATAAACAATTTCGTGTACTCCAGTAATCTGAACAAAATCCCAGCGATTCTTGTGGCCATCGATGCGGAAAAGGCCTTTGATAGGCTGTCCAGAAAATATCTTTTCGCATCTATGGGATACTTTGGTATTGGGTCCACGTTCATTAATAGAATTAAATGTTTATACTCTAATCAGTCGGCCTGTGTTAATGTTAATGGTGTGCTGGCAAGGGAGTTTGAAATTGCTAATGGGGTCCGACAAGGATGCCCATTATCACCCATCTTATTCAATTTAGTAATAGAATCCTTGATTCAAACTATACAGATAAATAAGCAAATCCACGGTCTGGTGGTGGAGGACTACGAGATTAAAGTGCAAGCATACGCAGACGATCTGATCTTAACCCTGACGGACCCAGTTAATTCTCTGAAGGAGGTTATGTGGATACTCGATAGTTTCTCCATATGCACCAATTATAAGCTAAATGTAAAGAAAGCACAGGTCCTTAACTTGGGATGTAGTCCAGAGATGAAGTCCAGAATTAATGCCTTTATGGATTTTACGTGGCAGACCAAAGAAATTACCTATTTGGGGACCAAGGTCTGTAGTAATTCTCAAGGTCTATTTTCCGCAAATTTCAAGGGTGTTCTGGAGCATTGTACCAGTGCCTTGGAAAATTGGAACAAACCCATTTTTAACAGTATTGGAAGGGTGGCTATTATTAAGTCCTTTTTGCTTCCAAAACTTTTGTTTTTAAATCAAAATATTCCGGTTTTTATTCCTCAATCATGGTTTAACTCCTTACATAGGCTTTTCCAAAGATTTATATGGAATAATAAAGTACTGAGGATTGCATATCATAGGCTTATCAGGAGAAGAGAGGACGGAGGATTGGCGGCGCCTGACCTGGCCTGTTATTATCAGGCAAATCTTTTAAAGCGGATGCTTGAATGGAACAAGTTTGTGGGAGGTAAGACCTGGGTCAGAATGGAATCCCGTTGTGTTGACTTTCAGAAAGCGCTCTCATGGATACCTAAAGTGATTCAGGGATTAATAGGCGGATCATCCCACCCATTTATCAGACCAACGTTGCAAGCGGTTTTAAAGCTGATGAATTCAGAAGCAAAGAAAGCAAGAAACCAGACCCCGTTACAGAAGCTGCATGATAACCCTGATTTAATTCCAGGCCAATCTTCTGACTGGTTTGTCATAAACCAATTAGATGAAGAACTGAGAATTTGGCACCTTCTAGATGGTTCAGTGGCCCCATCAACTTGGCTGGGAAAATTCCAAGTAAATAACTTTGTAACATCTTTGAAAAAAAAGGCTGCCATAAGAAGAAGTCTGAATAGTGTGGAATCTTACTTTATAGCAAGTATAACTCCTGATAAGGCGCTGGGGAAAATTTATAATTTTTTAATTTCTAACGAGAAGGGTGAGCAGACCCAGGTTTCGGTTGGTTGGGAAAGAGATTTGGGACCTAAGATAAGGGATGTAAATTGGAGTCAAGTATTTAGGGATATATGGTTCCCTGCTAGCACCAATGTTTAAGCTAATCCAGTTCAAATTGTCATCCAGATGGTACCGTATTCCTCGAAAAACTGAGGATCAGAGGGCCTGGAATAACAGAGGCTGTTGGAGATGTGGAACCCCAAACCCATCCTATGTGCATTGGTTCTGTAGTTGTAAAGAGATATCATCATTCTGGGCGGATCTGGAAAGGTTCATTAAGAGTACGATGGATCCTCAGTTTTTAATGGACAAGGTAATGGCGCTGTTTGGGCAATCTAAGAAACCTACTCACTCGATTTTATCCTCAACCCTCTATATTTTTTCTATTATGGCTAGAAAACTAATTATAGATATATGGAAAGATACTACACCTTTATCTTTGTTTGATTGGAAATTAAAGTTGACATCATTTTTAGTATAGAGAGTGGGGATGGATTTAGCTCTGGAGGGAATTTGGCAATTGACCAGATTAAGGAAGTATGGGAGAGGGCATTGAATTCAACTTAATCTTCCTAAATAGAATTTTCTGCGGACTTTCGACTACTATGCTGAACTTTCTTTCTTTATTTATTTTCCCTTTCTTTCTTTTTTCTTGTTTCTGACTCTTTTCTTCTTTTTTATTTTTTTATTTTTTTCGTTGTTGTTTGTAGTAGTATTTGTAGGACAATGATGCGAATCTGGGCCCAGGGACGCAGGAGCATGGCTGGTCCGGGCTAAAATTTGGCTGATGTCCAAAAAAGGAAAGAAGGAGAGAAAAAAAAAAGAGGTTGTCTAAGAGAATATTGGGAGCAACACCACCATGAAGTCCAAAGAGCACACCAGACAGGTCAGGGATAAAATTATTGAGAAATTTAAAGCAGGCTTAGGCTACAAAAAGATTTCCAAAGCCTTGAACATCCCACGGAGCACTGTTCAAGCTATCATTCAGAAATAGAAGGCATATGGCACAACTGTAAACCTACCGAAACAAGGCCGTCCACCTAAACTCACAGGCCGAATAAGGAGAGTGCTGATCAGAAATGCAGTCAAGAGGCCCATGGTGACTCTGGATGAGCTGTAGAGATCTACAGCTCAGGTGGGGAAATCTGTCCATAGGACAACTATTAGTCGTGCACTGCACAAAGTTGGCCTTTATGGAAGAGTGGCAAGAAGAAAGCCATTGTTAACAAAAATGCATAAGAAGTCCCGTTTGCAGTTTGCCACAAGCCATGTGGGGGACACAGCAAACATGTGGAAGAATGTGCTCTGGTCAGATGAGACCAAAATGGAACTTTTTGGCCAAAATGCAAAACGCTATGTGTGGCAGAAAACTAACACTGCACATCACTCTGAACACACCATCCCCACTGTCAAATATGGTGGTGGCAGCATCATGCTCTGGGGTGCTTCTCTTCAGCAAGGACAGGGAAGCTGTTCAGAGTTGATGAGAAGGAGGATGGAGCCAAATACAGGGCAATCTTGGAAGAAAACCTCTTGGAGTCTGCAAAAGACTTGAGACTGGGATGGAGGTTCACCTTCCAGCAGGACAACGACCCTGAACATAAAGCTAGGGCAACAATGGAATGGTTTAAAACAAAACATACCCAAGTGTTAGAATGGCCCAGTCAAAGTCCAGATCTAAATCCAATCGAGAATCTGTGGCAAGATCTGAAAACTACTGTTCACAAACGCTGTCCATCTAATCTGACTGAGCTGAAGCTGTTTTGCAAAGAAGAATGGGCAAGGATTTCAGTCTCTAGATGTGAAAAGCTGGTAGAGACATAACCTAAAAGACTGGCAGATGTAATTGCAGCAAAAGGTGGTTCTACAAAGTATTGACTCAGGGGGCTGAATAATTATGCACACCCCACTTTACAGTTATTTATTTGTAAAAAAATGTTTAGAATCATGTATGATTTTCGCGTCTTTCACATGGAATTCCAATAAAATTGATTCATGTTTGTCTCAGTAATGTGACAAAATGTGGAAAACTTCAAGGGGGTTGAATAATTTTGCAAGCCACTGTAATAAATATCTAACAGCTTTGGTCATCTGAAGTACATGAATTAAAAAGATACTTTACCAAACTCCCATTCCTGGGTGCCTGAACCCACGACCCTGAGATTAAGAGTCTCATGCTCTATCGACTGAGCTTTTCAAGCCCATATTTATACTGTTTGGCTCATTCGTATACACAAAATTACATGCGACTCTCAGGGTCACCAAAAGGCCAGACATGTCTAGACATGTCCCATGCACGTCATGAGTTTGGCCTTGAATCTGTGTCAACTTGGAATATACAATCTGCAGGTGCACGGAGTTGTATTCCTCAAAGTTGAAACAAGTTAATTCTTAAGTTCAGTCACAGTTCACTGCAAAGTTCACTCATAGTTCGTTTTTAAGGAGGGTAAAGGTACACCAGTTTAACTGAGAAAGTAATACGATTATTCACAGCACACCAGATACTATATTATTATTATTATTATTTAGTATTTATATAGCGCCGACATATTATGCAGCGCTGTACAGTGTATATATATATATATATATATATATATATATATATTTATCTTGTCACTAACTGTCCCTCAAAGGAGCTCACAATCTAATCCCTACCATTGCCATATGTCTATATTATGTAGTGTAAGTACTGTAGTCTAGGGCCAATTTTAGGGGGAGCCAATTAACTTATCCGTATGTTTTTGGAATGTGGGAGGAAACCGGAGTGCCCGGAGGAAACTCACGCAGACAAATATACTATATATGTAATAATGCAAACAGTTACATAGTTACACAGTTACATAGTTATTTGGGTTGAAAAAAAGACATACGTCCATCGAGGTCAACCAGAAAACAAAGTACAACACCAGCCTGCTCCCTCACATATCCCTGTTGATCCAGAGGAAGGCGAAAAAAACCCCACAAGGCATGGTCCAATTAGCCCCAAAAGGAAAAAAATTCCTTCCCGACTCCAGATGGCAATCAGATAAAATCACTGGATCAACATCATTGGGCATTACCTAGTAATTGTAGCCATGTCTTTCAACGCAAGAAAAGCATCTAAGCCCCCTTTAAATGCAGGTATAGAATTTGCCATAACTACTTGTGGCAATGCATTCCACATCTTAATCACTCTTACTGTAAAGAACCCTTTCCTAAATAAATGGCTAAAATGTTTTTCCTCCATGCGCAGATCATGTCCTCTAGTCCTTTGAGAAGGCCTAGGGACAAAAAGCTCATCCGCCAAGCTTTTATATTGCCCTCTGATGTATTTATACATGTTAATAAGATCCTTTCTAAGGCGTCCTTTCTCTAGACTAAATAAACCCAGTTTATCTAACCTTTCTTGGTAAGTGAGACCTTCCATCCCACATATCAATTTTGTTGCTCGTCTCTGCACCTGCTCTAAAACTGCAATATCTTTCCTGTACTGTGGTGCCCAGAACTGAATTCCATATTCCAGATGTGGCCTTACTAGAGAGTTAGACAGATGCTAGCATCTCGAGTTTTTATTTCCCTTTTAATGCATCCCAAAATTTTGTTAGTTTTAGCTGCAGTGGCTTGGCATTGAGTATAATTATTAAACTTGTTGTCAAAGAGTACTCCTAAGTCCTTCTCCAAGCTTGATGTCCTCAACTGTATCCTATTTATTTTGTAAAATGCATGGCTTTACATGTTTCAACATTGAATTTCGTATGCCATTTATGTGCCCATATAGCCATCCTATCCAGATCCTGTTGCAATATGTCCCTATCTTCCTGAGAGATAATGATTACGCACAATTTTGTATCATCTGCAAAAATAGCAACATTGCTTACTACTGCATCTACTAGGTCATTAATAAATAAATCGAAGAGCACTGGACCCAGTACAGACCCCTGTGGGACCCCACTGCTAACAGTCACCCATTTTGAGTATGATCCATTGACCACAACTCTTTGTTTTCTGTCCATTAGCCCAGAGTTCCCCAACCCTGTCCTCAAGGCCCACCAACAGTACATGTTTTGCAGAAAACCACATACATGCACAGGTAAGGTAATTAGTGTCTCAGCAGAGCTGATGAACTGCCTCTGTGGATTTCCACAAAACATGCACTGTTGGTGGGCCTTGAGGACAGGGTTGGGGAACACTGCATTAGCCAGTTCCCTATCTATGCACACAGACTCTTCCCCAGTCCTTGCATCCTCAACTTTTGCACTAGACTTTTGTGTGGAACAGTGTTGAAGGCCTTTGCAAAGTCCAAGTATATCACATCTACAGCATTCCCAATATCCACACTAGCGTTCACTACCCCATAAAAGCTGAGCATGTTAGTCAAACAGGACCTGTCTTTAGTAAACCCATGTTGATGCGGAGAAAAAGGATTATTTTCTACTACGTCATGTATAGTATCTCTTAGTAACCCCTCAAATAGTTTGCATACAACTGATGTTAAGCTTACAGGTCTATAATTTCCTGGATCTGATTCTTTTGCCCTTCTTAACCACATAAGGACCGCAGGAATTTTCATTGATCTGTGCTGGGTGGGCTCTTCAGCCCCCAGCACAGATCAGGTTTGAGGCAGGGCGATCAGACTAACCCCCATTTTTCCCCACTAGGGGGATGTCCTGCTGAGGGGGGGGTCTGATCGCCGCGGCTGCCTACTGCCGAGCGGAGGGGAAGGGGGCTCCTCAAAGCCCCCCTCGACAGCGCTATTCCTTCCGTCCCTCTCCTATCTATGGGCGGTACAGGACGGTGATCCATCCTGTACCGCCTCTGATTGGCTCCAGCCTATCAGATGCCAGCGATCCCTGGCCAATCAGAGGCTGGGGATCGCCGATCTCCTTTACGTCGCTGCTGTGACAGCAGCACCGTGCGACGTAAACACCGGGGATTTCTTCACCGCGTGTTTACATTTCGCCTGCGAGCTGCGATCGGAGGCTCGCAGGCTGTTCATGGAGCCCCCCGTCGTGAACTGACATGGAACGTTTCCATGGAAATGCCACTGCGACCAGCCGCTGCCTATCGGCGTTGGCTGGTCGTTAAGTGGTTAAATAATGGGAAACAGTGGGCTGTATGCCAATCCACTGGGATGCTGCCAGTTGAAAGAGTCACAAAAGATAAGATAAAGGGGTTTATCTATAACTGAACTTTATTCCCTTAGGACCCGAGGATGCATGCCATCCGGGCCAGGTGCCTTGTCTATTTTTAATTTATCTAGTCTTGCCTTCACTTCTTCCTGCGTTAAGTATTTAATATTACAGTTGGAAGATTGAGACTCTTCTGCATCTGTAATTTGCAACAGTGATGTTTCCCTTGTGAAGACAAAGTAAGCATTTAATAATGCCTTACCTTGGTCATCCACCATTGAGTTCCCACCCTCATCCTTTAGGAGTCCAATACAGTCGACCTTTCTTTTTTTAGAGTTGATGTACTTGTAAAACTTCTTTGGGTTAGATTCGATATCCCTAGCGATTTGATTTTCAGCTTTAATCTTTGCCAGCTTCATTCCTTTTTTCAACTTTTATTGCACTCCTTATAATTGCTTAATGCAGTCTCGGTCCCCTCCTATTTTAGGACCTTATAGGCATTATTTTTCCCCTTCATTTTATCTCTAACCTTTCTATTCATCCATAGAGGCTGTTTTTTTATTCCTAGACATTTTGTTTCCATATGGGATATACTGTACATACTACAATATTGATTGAGAATATGTTTAAGCCCTTGCCATTTCCCTTCAGTGTCCTCCCCTTGTAGTACATTATCCCAGTTCACCAAACTTAGTGCCTGCCTGAGTTGATTGAACTTAGCTTTTCTAAAATTCATAGTTTTAGTGGTACAGTGGCTGGATAGTGTAATGGTTAAGGGCTCTGCCTCTGACACAGGAGATCTGGGTTTGAATCTCGGCTCTGCCTGTTCAGTAAGCCAGCACCTATTCAGTAGGAGACCTTAGGCAAGTCTCCCTAACACTGCTACTGCCTATAGAGCGCGTCCTTGTGGCTGCAGCTCTGGCGCTTTGAGTCCGCCTGGAGAAAAGCGCGATATAAATGTTATTTGTCTTGCCTTGTCTTGGTTCCGCTGTCATCAGATCAAACGTTATCATGTTGTAAACACTATTTCCCAAATATTCTTGAACCTGCACATTTGATACATTATCTGGTATATTAGAAATGATCAAATCCAGTAACGCATTCCCCCTAGTTGGTACCGTTACCATTTGAGTCAAGTAATTGTCCTGCAGTGATGCCAGAAATCTGCTGCTTTTACCAGAAAGGGTAGTCTCAATACTCCAGTCAATTTCTGAAAAGTTGAAGTCACCCATAACTATGACCTCATTTTTACTTACAGCTTTTTCAATCTGCTGTAGTAATTGCAGTTCTGCAGCTTCATGAATATGTGGTGGCCTGTAGCATACCCCAATAAGCAATTGGCAACTTTTATTTCCACCATGAATATTTACCCAAACGGGCTCCACTTCTTCGCAATCTTCCTCCATCTCATCGTTGAGGACAGCTGTAAGAGAATTCTTAACAAAGAGACAAACCCCTCCACCTTTTTTCCCTGTTCTATCATTCCTAAACACAATGGGTATCATTCATAAAGCATTTCCGCATGCGGAAATGCTTAACACCGGTGACTTTCCCGACCACTCAGCATAAGCCCCATTCATAAAGGCTCTTTCCGCATGAAAAGGTGACAGAGCGATACATTTCCGCCTTGTGCGGAGTTTTTCTAGATTAATCTAGTAAAAGTAACAAACACATCCATTCATAAAGATTAGAGCAAGCGGTATCCGGAAGGAAAATACCGCTTGCTCGACAGTAGCGATAGGCAGGCGGAATACATATAAATGAATGGGAGGGACCTCCCAAGCAGCATCAGACAGAGCAGCGCAGGGAGGGAATCGGGCAGCTTTTAAGTTTCCGCATGCCTACCGCCACGCTACCGCCAGCTTCCTCCAGAAAACCTCCGCACTTCTTCCGCAACAGGCAGACTTCTTTATGAATGGTCACCCAGAAGTCTTAATTACCGGTTGCGGAGAAGAACGGTGTTTTCCCGCACTACCGACAGCCTGTTTATGAATGATACCCATTGTATCCCTCTAAATTCGCTATCCAGTCATGGCTTTCATCCATCCATGTCTCGGTTATTCCCACAATGTCATAGCCTTTGTAAATGAGAATGAACTCTAGTTTGTCCATTTTATTTGCAAGGCTCCTAGCATTGGTTACCATGCACTTTATGTTTTTACCACCACATTTTCCAATTTTGGTTACATGAAATTGGCTACTTGAAGTTTTACTTCAAGTTACTTAAGTTATATACCATGCCATACTAGATGCATATATATTTCTAATTATAATTCGTACAACTATTTGAGATTACATAACAAATGACAACTTGATAATAAAGATAAAATATTCTTGACAAAGGTTAGAGAGAAACATATTATATAAGCTCAAACAGGATGGTGGGCTAGCTGTTCCAATTGTTGCTCATTATTACTATGCAGCAGTAATTACCAGAATTGTTGACTGGTGCAGAAATGGCAAGGATAAACGGTGAAATAAATCATGGATAGACCACAACTGTGTTGCAAAAAAAAGTGTATTACAAACATCAATTTACACACAATGGATCCCACATTGCACTATTCCCATTAAACAGGACACAGCGTGTCAGGCCACAATTCCCAAGTAATTGTTAGTACTCGCTGACAGCTCCTAGCAACCTCCTAAATGGAATTAACAGTATTGGGCAAGCCAGGTTACTAGATTTGACTGCTTAGACAAAGTGTACAAGTTCATGCTGGCCAGCAGACTCACGTGTCCATAAAGTGCTTTTAACCACTTGAGGACCTAGGGCTTTCTACCCCTTAAGGACCGGCCACTTTTTTTCCATTCAGACCACTGCAGCTTTCACGGTTTATTGCTCGCTCATACAACCTACCACCTAAATGAATTTTGGCTCCTTTTCTTGTCACTAATAAAGCTTTCTTTTGGTGCTATTTGATTGCTCCTGCGATTTTTACTTTTTATTATATTCATCAAAAAAGACATGAATTTTGGCAAAAAAATGATTTTTTTAACTTTCTGTGCTGACATTTTTCAAATAAAGTAAAATTTCCGTATACATGCAGCGCGAAAAATGTGGACAAACATGTTTTTGATAAAAAAAAAAAAATTCAGTGTATATTTATTGGTTTGGGTAAAAGTTATAGCGTTTACATACTATGGTGCAAAAAGTGAATTTTCCCATTTTCAAGCATCTATGACTTTTCTGACCACCTGACATGTTTCATGAGGGGCTAGAATTCCAGGATAGTATAAATACCCCCCAAATGACCCCATTTTGGAAAGAAGACATCCCAAAGTATTCACTGAGAGGCATAGTGAGTTCATAGAAGATATTAATTTTTGTCACAAGTAAGCGGAATATGACACTTTGTGACAAAAAAAAAAAAAAAAGTTTCCATTTCTTCTAACTTGCGACAAAAAAAATGAAATCTGCCACGGACTCACCATGCCCCTCTCTGAATACCTTGAAGTGTCTACTTTCTAAAATGGGGCTATTTGTGGGGTGTGTTTACTGTCCTCGCATTTTGGGGGGGTGCTAATTTGTAAGCACCCCTGTAAAGCCTAAAGGTGCTCATTGGACTTTGGGCCCCTTAGCGCAGTTAGGCTGCAAAAAAGTGCCACACATGTGGTATTGCCGTACTCAGGAGAAGTAGTATAATGTGTTTTGGGGTGTATTTTTACACATACCCATGCTGGGTGGGAGAAATATCTCTGTAAATGACAATTTTTAATTTTTTTTACACACAATTGTCCATTTACAGAGATCTTTCTCCCACTCAGCATGGGTATGTGTACAAATACACCCCAAAACACATTATACTACTTCTCCTGAGTACGGCGATACCACATGTGTGGCACTTTTTTGCACCCTAACTGCGCTAAGGGGCCCAAAGTCAAATGAGTACCTTTAGGATTTCACAGGTCATTTTGAGAAATTTCGTTTCAAGACTACTCCTCACGGTTTAGGGCCCCTAAAATGCCAGGACAGTATAGGAACCCCACAAATGACCCTATTTTAGAAAGAAGACACCCCAAGGTATTCCCTTAGTAGTACGGTGAGTTCATAGAAGATTTTATTTTTTGTCACAAGTTAGCGGAAAATGACACTTTGTGAAAAAAAAACAATGAAAAATCAATTTCCGCTAACTTGTGACAAAAAATAAAATCTTCTATGAACTCACCATACTACTAACAGAATACCTTGGGGTGTCTTCTTTCTAAAATGGGGTCATTAGTGGGGTTCCTATACTGCCCTGGCATTTTAGGGGCCCTAAACCGTGAGGAGTAGTCTTGAAACAAAAATGACCTGTGAAATCCTAAAGGTACTCATTGGACTTTGGGCCCCTTAGCGCAGTTAGGGTGCAAAAAAGTGCCACACATGTGGTATCGCCGTACTCGGGAGAAGTAGTACAATGTGTTTTGGGGTGTATTTTTACACATACCCATGCTGGGTGGGAGAAATAACTCTGTAAATGGACAATTGTGTGTAAAAAAATCAAAAGATTGTCATTTACAGAGGTATTTCTCCCACCTAGCATGGGTATGTGTAAAAATACACCCCAAAACACATTGTACTACTTCTCCCAAGTACGGCGATACCACATGTGTGGCACTTTTTTGCACCCTAACTGCGCTAAGGGGCCCAAAGTCCAATGAGTACCTTTAGGATTTCACAGGTCATTTTTGTTTCAAGACTACTCCTCACGGTTTAGGGCCCCTAAAATGTCAGGGCAGTATAGGAACCCCACTAATGACCCCATTTTAGAAAGAAGACACCCCAAAGTATTCCGTTAGGAGTATGGTGAGTTCATAGAAGTTTTTATTTTTTTGTCACAAGTTAGCGGAAATTGATTTTAATTGTTTTTTTTCACAAAGTGTCATTTTCCGCTAACTTGTGACAAAAAATAAAATCTATGAACTCACCATACTCCTAACGGAATACCTTTGGGTGTCTTCTTTCTAGAATGGGGTCATTTGTGGGGTTCCTATACTGCCCTGGCATTTTAGGGGCCCCAAAACCGTGAGAAGTAGTCTTGAAACCAAATGTCGCAAAATGACCTGTGAAATCCTAAAGGTACTCATTGGACTTTGGGCCCCTTAGCGTACTTAGGGTGTAAAAAAGTGCCACACATGTGGTACCGCCGTACTCAGGAGAAGTAGTATAATGTGTTTTGGGGTGTATTTTTACACATACCCATGCTAAGTGGGAGAAATATCTCTGTAAATGACAATTGTTTGATTTTTCTTACACACAATTGTCCATTTACATAGAAATTTCTCCCACCCAGCATGGGTATGTGTAAAAATACACCCCAAAACACATTATACTACGTTTCCTGAGTACGGCGGTACCACATGTGTGACACTTTTTTGCAGCCTAGATGCGTTAAGGGGCCCAACGTCCTATTCACAGGTCATTTTGAGGCATTTGTTTTGCTAGACTACTCCTCGCGGTTTAGGGCCCCTAAAATGCCAGGGCAGTAAAGGAACCCCACAAGTGACACCATTTTAGAAAGAAGACACCCCAAGGTATTCCGTTAGGTGTATGACGAGTTCATAGAAGATTTTATTTTTTGTCACAAGTTACTGAAAAATGACACTTTGTGAAAAAAAAACAATAAAAATCAATTTCCGCTAACTTTTGACAAAAAATAAAATCTTCTATGAACTCGTCATACACCTAACAGAATACCTTGGGGTGTCTTTTTTTCTAAAATTGGGTCACTTGTGGGGTTCATATACCGCCCTGGCATTTTACAGGCCCAAAACCGTGAGTAGTCTGGAAACCAAATGTCTCAAAATGACTGTTCAGGGGTATAAGCATCTGCAAATTTTGATGACAGGTGGTCTATGAGGGGGCGAATTTTGTGGAACCGGTCATAAGCAGGGTGGCCTTTTAGATGACAGATTGAATTGGGCCTGATCTGATGGATAGGAGTGCTAGGGGGGTGACAGGAGGTGATTGATGGGTGTCTCAGGAGGTGGTTAGAGGGGAAAATAGATGCAATCAATGCACTGGAGAGGTGATCGGAAGGGGGTCTGAGGGGGATCTGAGGGTTTGGCCGAGTGATCAGGAGTCCACACGGGGCAAATTAGGGCCTGATCTGCTGGGTAGGTGTGCTAGGGGGTGACAGGAGGTGATTGATGGGTGTCTCAAGGTGTGATTAGAGGGGGGAATAGATGCAAGCAATGCACTGGCGAGGTGATCAGGGCTGGGGTCTGAGGGCATTCTGAGGGTGTGGGCGGGTGATTGAGTGCCCTAGGGGCAGATAGGGGTCTAATCTGATAGGTAGCAGTGACAGGGGGTGATTGATGGGTAATTAGTGGGTGTTTAGGGTAGAGAACAGATGTAAACACTGCACTTGGGAGGTGATCGGACGTCGGATCTGCGGGCGATCTATTGGTGTGGGTGGGTGATCAGATTGCCCGCAAGGGGCAGGTTAGGGGCTGATTGATGGGTGGCAGTGACAGGGGGTGATTGATGGGTGGCAGTGACAGGGGGTGATTGATGGGTGATTGATAGGTGATTGACAGGTAATCAGTGGGTTATTACAGGGGAGAACAGATGTAAATATTGCACGAATTGATAAGGGGGGGTCTGAGGGCAATCTGAGCGCGTAGGCGGGTGATTGGGTGCCCGCAAGGGGCAGATTAGGGTCTGATCTGATGGGTAACAGTGACAGGTGGTGATAGGGGGTGATTGATGGGTGATTGATGGGTAATTAGTGGGTATTTAGAGGAGAGAATAGATGTAAACACTGCGCTTGGGTGGTGATCTGATGTCGGATCTGCGGGCGATCTATTGGTGTGGGTGGGTGATCAGTTTGCCCGCAAGGGGCAGGTTAGGGGCTGATTGATGGGTGGCAGTGACAGGGGGTGATTGATGGGTGGCAGTGACAGGGGGTGATTGATGGGTGATTGACAGGTGATCAGTGGGTTATTACAGGGAAGGACAGATGTAAATAATGCCCGGGCGAATTGATAAGGGGGGGTCTGAGGGCAATCTGAGCGTGTAGGCGGGTGATTGGGTGCCCGCAAGGGGCAGATTAGGGTCTGATCTGATGGGTAACAGTGACAGGTGGTGATAGGGGGTGATTGATGGGTAATTAGTGGGTGTTTAGAGGAGAGAATAGATGTAAACGCTGCGCTTGGGTGGTGATCTGATGTCGGATCTGCGGGCGATCTATTGGTGTGGGTGGGTGATCAGATTGCCCGCAAGGGGCAGGTTAGGGTCTGATTGTTGGGTGGCAGTGACAGGGGGTGACAGGGGGTGATTGATGGGTGATAGGTGATTGGTAGGTGATTGACAGGTGATCAGTGGGTTATTACAGGGAAGGACAGATGTAATTAATGCACTGGCGAATTGATAAGTGTGGGGGGGGGGGGGGGGGTCTGAGGGCAATCTGAGCGTGTGGGCGGGTGATTGGGTGCCCGCAAGGGGCAGATTAGGGTCTGATCTGATAGGTAACAGTGACAGGTGGTGATAGGGGGTGATTGATGGGTAATTAGTGGGTGTTTAGAGAAGATAACAGATGTAAACAATACATTTGGGAGGTAATCTGACGGCGGGTTTGCGGGCGATCTAATGGTGTGGGTGGGTGATCAGATTGCCCGCAAGGGGCAGGTTAGGGGCTGATTGATGGGTGGCAGTGACAGGGGGTGACAGGGGGTGATTGATGGGTGATAGGTGATTGGCAGGTGATTGGCAGGTGGCTGGGGAGAATCTGAGGGGTGGGGGGGTGATCAGGAGGGAGCAAGGGGCAGGGGGGGATAAAAAAATAGCGTTGACAGATAGTGATTGATGGGTGATTAGGGGGGTGATTGGGTGCAAACAGGGGTCTGGGGGGTGGGCAGGGGGGGTCTGAGGGGTGCTGTGGGCGATCTGGGGCAGGGGGGGGGGGGGGAATCAGTGTGCTTGGTGCAGACTAGGGTGGCTGCAGCCTGCCCTGGTGGTCCCTCGGACACTGGGACCACCAGGGCAGGAGGCAGCCTGTATAATACACTTTGTAAACATTACAAAGTGTATTATACACTTTGTA
The DNA here is from genome assembly GCF_040937935.1 of Hyperolius riggenbachi. Lineage (NCBI taxonomy): Eukaryota > Metazoa > Chordata > Amphibia > Anura > Hyperoliidae > Hyperolius > Hyperolius riggenbachi. The sequence goes on along the minus strand of NC_090646.1, from coordinate 314,353,560 downwards.
TGCGGCGATCGTCGGGTTAACATCTCGCAGGCGCTTCCGTATGGCCGGCGGGATGTTGCGGCGGGTGAGCGGCGCCAGGCGGAGGATCGCGTCACGGATGACGCGATCGCTCCGCCCATGCCCCTACAAGGACCGCCGCCATTTGTCTATACGGCGGTCCTTGCGGGGTGCACTTCCCGGCCGCCAATTGTATATACGGCGGTCGGGAAGTGGTTAAAATGAAATCCAGGATTCCACCGTTCACTCCACATGCACTTGGAGAACTGGAGTTGTGAGAGTTGGGACAGATTTAAGAAGCGCGCGCCCAGACTGGTGCTGCTGCTCTCTAAGGCTGCTTAGGCTCTAAATGGAAAGACTGGACCGAAATTTCTGTGGATTCTAATGCATCACTTCTCCAGAAACAACTATAACCTTTCAGAACACCTGGATTACTTGGGATGGCAAAGATTTAAGTTGGATTGGATCTTCCTTGGAATCACCCACTGCTGTACACTGCACACCTTCCTTGGAATTGAGGTGAGACTTTAAAGACTTTCAGCCTCTTTGTGCCTGTCCTCTCCCCATCCTGTGAGTAACTTTCATCGATTATCTACCGCATCTATGCTCAATAGACTATATTTTTTGACATATGTTATATATAATATCTTCAAACTCCTAAACAAAGGACTGTATTTTAAAATCCATGCTGTCCATCCATACACCTGTGTAATGCTGGATACACACCATGCGTTTCCGCGTTCGATGCGTCCGTCGATACGCGTCAATTCGATTATTTCCGACATGTCCGATTCGCGGTTCGATGGATCCTTAGGTCGATTTGCCATACTTTACATGGCATTCGACCTAAAAATAATCGAAATGCGCTCGGAAATAATCGAATCGACGCGTATTGACGGACGCGTGCGACGCGGAAACTCATGGTGTGTATTCAGCATAAGGACAATTCAGTCTACATAGGCCCTTTCATCTCTGCAGGATACCTTTCAGAACACCTGGATTACTTGGGATGGCAAAGATTTAAGCTGGAGCCGAGAAAGTTCACACCTTGACTCTAAATAGGGCCTTTCTCAGCAGGAGCCCTGAGCTGTCTCTTTTGTCCATTCTAATGTGTAAACATCAATATTCAGCAGAGACACTTCTCGCTGCATACCAACTGTAACGATTGTGGAACTTTCTCCGTGATCAGCGCACAACGCGTGCGCTGACACGGCGGAAATCCTCCACAAGCGTATATTTGCAGGCACCCAGCAAAAGGTGCTACGCACCTGTAGAGGGAAATTCCTGTCGGCAGATGGCGCTGGGGAGTGCAGAGGAACCAATCCTCTGTACCTCCACAAATGCCAGGAATTGTACGAAGCGCAGAACGCAATCGCAAGAGGCGATTGCGAATGAGATTGAGCAAAGGGACAGGTTGTATGTGTGTGCGTCAATCCAGTCGCCACTCCGCGACCGCGCACACACAACAGCAGATATGAAATAGGAACGCGATCGCGAGAGGTGCGATCGCCAGACGTGACACAAGGCAGATCAGAATAGAATACGAGGGTAGCAAAGGCACAGCAAATAATACAATAAGGAGATACAGAAAATAATAAACGCTAGCTAACCGCGAACACCGCACTCATTCGCAACAGTGCACGCGGTTATGCGCGATCTCCACGTGATAAGCACAATAGAGACAAGCACGCCTAACTAACCATTAACAGACAAACATGAAACAGAGGACGCGAGAGCTTGCTTAACGGTTACCTCACCGAGCCTGCAGCAAGCGTAGCGGACAAGACAGACACACGAAAACAGGGACAAACGAGAGATAGGATCCACAGCACTAGCGAAAAGTGGCCAGCGTGATCCAGGTACAGAGTAGCAGAACAGAAGGATCCCCAGCGCTAGCGAAAAGTAGCTAGCGCGATCCCAGGAGACAGAGCAGAAGAGATAGCTGGTAGCAACCGCTGCACCAGCTATACTCCAAGAACAGAGATCAGAGCCATTTCCTGTCGACCACCATTGGGGCAGGACAATGGCAACAGGCAAGACAAGACAGAACAGGCAATACAGATAATACAACCTGACTGGGCTAGAAGGGGAGCCTAAAGCAACCACCAGGAATTAACTATACTAGATAGCAATGGCTGACACTCCAGCAGTGTCCATCAGGAACAGACCATGGAAAGGAAATGACCAGCAAAGCCTTCTGGGAAACATAAAGCTCTTATAGTGCCAGTCATCAAAGAAGGCAGGTAGGGGATTTGCATAACGAATGTATGCAAATTCCCCAGCAAGATAACAGACCAGAAACTTGCAATGGAAAGACAGGTCTCTGTTCCAGAGACCTGCAGCCCACAGACTAGAGGAATGGACAAACAGCTGTCTGCCTGTGCAGCCAGCTGTGCGGATCATCACACCAACCAAGAAATATTTATCCAATTGACAAATCAACAATAATTCTACTTAAGTCTGTTGGAATCCTCAGAAAGACTCGAAGAGGGTCCAGAGGACGTGGGAAAAGACGTTCTTCACTGCAGAACCGAAATAACTTTGTGACAAATTCTTCAGAGTACACCCAGGCAACAACCTCAATAACTCCAGCACAATCCAGCAAAGATGACAGCCACACATCTGGAGACTGTTCTGTCCTGGAGTCCTCAATCTCAGACCTCAGCTCCCAGGGTAGCCCCATCAAGGCTGTCCTCTGTAACGTCAGATCGATAAACAACAAAACAGCAACCATACATGATCTAATAGAGTCTTCTGATCTGGCCTGCCTGACTGAAGCCTGGCTTTCTGAACCAGTTGGCCCCACCCTGGAGGCCGCCGTGCCAACAAACTATTCCGTGATATACTGCAACAGGAAAGAACGCAGGGGTGGAGGGGTTGCACTTTGCTTTAGATCAGCTTTGAAATTCAGACCACTTACTGTAGGACCTACCAACTCATTTGAATGCTTGGGGGTGCAACTTTCAGCTGAGAAAAACATTAACATATTGCTGATCTACCGCCCACCAGAGAAGGACGCGGACTTCCTGAAGGAACTTGTAGATCTCCTATGCAACCTGACACTGGAACACCCCAGATGGATTGTTCTTGGAGATTTCAATACATGGGTGGATGACTCCTCTTCAAAATTTGGAATAGCGCTAACTCGTGCCTTACATGAACTGGGCTTCCTCCAATCAATCAGCTCTGCTACTCACAGGAAAGGTCACACTCTGGACCTTATATTCCATACTGGACTGTCAATAGCCAGTGTGGAAATTAATCCTGTTGCCTGGTCAGACCATCACACTATCCACTTCTCCCTCTCAATACCAGCTGTCAAACACCAATTCAAGAATCAAATAAAATATCGCCGCTTAAAAGGGCTAACACCACAATATATCCGAGATAACCTTAGCTGTGATGAATTGACTGGCTCCAGCTTGGACCCTGATACTCTGGTATTTAAATACAACAAATGTGTGTCCTCCACCTTTGAGACCATTGCTCCTCTGTGCACCAAATATTACTTACTCCTCACCATCATGCACAGTGGTTTGATAATTCTATTAAAGAGCTGAAAAGACAAGGCTGAAAACCTGAAAGACTGTGGCGCAAATCTCAGTCCCCAGAAGACAAACATGCCTTAATCCTCCACTTGAAGAATTACCAAAAGGTAATCACTGGAAAAAAATCATCCTTTCTATCACAAGAGATAACAAATGCAGTTAACAAACCAGCCCAACTGTTCCGCACAGTGGAAAAACTCTACAACCCGGCATGTCAATTTGCCCATTTCTTCACAGACAAAGTCTCCGCTATAAGGTTCGCCATCCAACTTACAGCATCTGAGCCTAATATAGCGCCGAAGACCATTAGCAGAGACAACGTAACACCTTGGTCAAACTTCAAAGAAATTGATAAAGAAGTCACATCAAGCATCCTCCTTCACCTCCGCCTAACTACATGTGACCTGGATCCTGGCCCAACACAGTTCATGTTGAACTGCCCCGACCTGTTTGTACCGGTATTCCTCAAAATTGTTAACTGTTTCTTACAATCAGGGATATTTCCTGCTTTACTGAAGTAAGCAATCACGAGGCCTCTCCTCAAAAAACCCTCCCTGGACCCTGATGCAATGACCAGCTACAGACCTGTCTCTAACCTTCCCTTTCTGGGTAAGCTAATAGAAAAAGCTGTATATCTCCAGCTAGAATCCAAAATCCTACAAAACAACAGCTATGACCCATTCCAGTCTGGCTTCAGGAAACACCACAGCACTGAAACTGCCCTCATCCAAATATGCAACCACCTGCTTATGGCAAGAGACAGAGGAGAGTGTTCCATCCTCATACTGCTAGACCTTTCTGCAGCCTTTGACACAGTTGACCATGACATCTCGATAAACAGGCTACAGGAATACTGCAGCATTGATGGCATAGTTCTTCAGTGGTTCAAATCCTTCTTGAGTGGCAGAACCCAAAAAGTGTCTATGGGGCCCTTCCTGTCCACCCCTATACCACTTAAGTATGGGGTGCCCCAGGGCTCAATCCTCTCTCCCCTGCTTTTCACGATTTACATGTTACCGCTTGGAAAACGAATCCAGAAACATGGCCTGACATGCCACTGCTATGTGGGCGACACCCAACTATATCTTTCTTTCAAGAATGGTGTGACAGACCCAACTCCAACTATAAACGCCTGCTTACGTGAACTACAGCAATGGATGAATGGCAACTGGCTGAAACTAAATGCAGACAAAACTGAAGTCCTCCTGATCGGAGGACAGCTCATGACAAAACAACTTAACTTGCAGTCTTCACCACTGGGAATAGGAGGCACGGATCTACACAGCTCTAATCATGTGCGTAGCCTGGGAGTTCTAATTGATGGGGATTAAAACTTCAGAACTCGGGCGTTCTCTGGGGTCCCCTCTTGGAAGTTCACTTGGGTAAGTGGTGCCTTCTCACATCCACTATGCGTTTTTGCTTTGGCATTATACGATATAGCACATAGCACTTTATTCTGCAAACGCTGTTCAGACTCGTTAGCTTTTAGCACGATTTGTTTTTTTCTTTGACACATGAGTGGACGCTGCGTCCATTCACCCGCAGTTACGTATTTTTGTATTTGGCACTTACTGTGTACATGCGTGCGCCCACGCTGTTGGGTGTGGGCGCAGGCATGTACAGAGCACTGATTGTTGGATCTGGTTAATTTGGAAATCGTTTTGGTTTGTTTAATTCTCAAACCTACTTGTATGCACAGCAGCACTTTACTCTTGATGAAGATTATTTGTTATTTGCACAATAATGCACATTTGACAGCACCCTGCCCTATGAACTACATACTATACTATTGTAGTATGATTTGACTAAATTGTATCCTTGAGGTGGAGAGTATCAATAACCTTTGATATGTACCATGAGACTGGTTTTAATTGTTTTTATGAATTTGCTTTTGTTTGTATGTTAAATAAAGACTATTAATTTGAACCATTGAAATTCAGATTGTTCTGGATATATTATTTATGGCCCAGAGAGGTTTTCCTTTTCTTTTGGTGGTTGTGTTTCGATTGAAATTTGCACAGTGGGAGACATGGCAGCGCTTTCAAACAACCTCATACCTGAATGATTTAACTGCAATGGTGAGCAGAGCTCCAGAAACTGGACTAAATTACACACCCAGCATACACTGCAGGCAAAGAGAGGGAGGGGGAATTAGTGATTAAGCTGCATCAGTGGGCAGAGCTCCAGAAACTGGACTATATTACACACCCTGCATCACTATAGACCAAGGGGGGGTGTTAGCTTCAGTGATAATTAGTGCACAAATTATGACCTAATAGACTTCCCCACGGCGGTGACGTACCCCCTTGGGGAAGACCTACCTCTAACCTAGCAATAAAAACATAATTCCTCGTGCTGCTATTCATAAATGGTATACACATTTCATAAGACAAGCAAAACAGACAAATGATAAGCGCTCAAGGATGCACCTGAATTGTAAGCCATCAGCGGCAATGCAGAGCCCCCTAGGGCTGAATACATGCCTCTAATGCAAAGCAGATGCAAAATTATGTGCTAACTCTAATCTAAAAATTTGAGAGTGAATTTAAAACAGTGAAGGCAGCTAGCCATTAGTATACTTACATTTAAGTTTGCACAGTGGGAGACATGGCAGCGCTTTCAAACAACCTCATACCTGAATGATTTAACTGCAATGGTGAGCAGAGCTCCAGAAACTGGACTAAATTACACACCCAGCATACACTGCAGGCAAAGGTATGAGGTTGAGGTTGTTTGAAAGCGCTGCCATGTCTCCCACTGTGCAAACTTAAATGTAAGTATACTAATGGCTAGCTGCCTTCACTGTTTTAAATTCACTCTCAAATTTTTAGATTAGAGTTAGCACATAATTTTGCATCTGCTTTGCATTAGAGGCATGTATTCAGCCCTAGGGGGCTCTGCATTGCCGCTGATGGCTTACAATTCAGGTGCATCCTTGAGCGCTTATCATTTGTCTGTTTTGCTTGTCTTATGAAATGTGTATACCATTTATGAATAGCAGCACGAGGAATTATGTTTTTATTGCTAGGTTAGAGGTAGGTCTTCCCCAAGGGGGTACGTCACCGCCGTGGGGAAGTCTATTAGGTCATAATTTGTGCACTAATTATCACTGAAGCTAACACCCCCCCCTTGGTCTATAGTGATGCAGGGTGTGTAATATAGTCCAGTTTCTGGAGCTCTGCCCACTGATGCAGCTTAATCACAAATTCCCCCTCCCTCTCTTTGCCTGCAGTGTATGCTGGGTGTGTAATTTAGTCCAGTTTCTGGAGCTCTGCTCACCATTGCAGTTAAATCATTCAGGTATGAGGTTGTTTGAAAGCGCTGCCATGTCTCCCACTGTGCAAACTTAAATGTAAGTATACTAATGGCTAGCTGCCTTCACTGTTTTAAATTCACTCTCAAATTTTTAGATTAGAGTTAGCACATAATTTTGCATCTGCTTTGCATTAGAGGCATGTATTCAGCCCTAGGGGGCTCTGCATTGCCGCTGATGGCTTACAATTCAGGTGCATCCTTGAGCGCTTATCATTTGTCTGTTTTGCGTGTTTCGATTGAAAACCTAGTGGCATGGTATTGAATAGAGAGATATACCTCATGGGGTTCTCATATGTGGTGTATTTAATATCAAATGTGTTACAGTATTTATTATACCGGTTTATAATACATGAGTGTGATGATTTGCTCAGCTGCCTGTGCAGGCAGGCAGCTTTTTGACCATTGTGTAGGTTTGCATGCTGCAGGACTCTGGAAAGAAGAGCTTCTGTCAGTTTTGCAGCTTGTGCTTGCTGAGGAATTTGCATACGTTGTCATGCAAATTGCCTGGCCACATTCATTGGAGGCGTGTACTATAAGTACTATGTGTTTCCCACAATGCTTTGCTGTTCATAAGGAGTCTTCCTGTGAAACACTCTGGAGAGTGTCAGCCATGCTCTTTGTTTGAAGATCAGCTTAGAGTAATTCCTGGAAACTGTGCTAGGCAGATTCCCTAAGTGCAGTTAGGATTGTTTATCTGTTTGTTTGTTCTGTTGCTGTTGTCCTGTCCCAGCGGTGGTCGACAGGAAATGGTTCTGATCTCTGTTCTTGGAGAATAGCTGGTGCAGCGGTTGCTACCAGCTATTTCTTCTGTTCTGTCTCCTGGGATCGCGCTAGCCACTTTTCGCTAGCGCTGTGGATCCTTCTGTTCTGTCTCCTAGGATCGCGCTAGCCACTTTTTGCTAGCGCTGTGGATCCTTCTGTTCTGTCTCCTGGGATCGCGCTAGCCACTTTTCGCTAGTGCTGTGGATCCTTCTGTTCTGCTACTCTGTACCTGGATCGCACTCGCTTCGCGCTAGTGCTGTGGATCCTTCTGTTCTGTCTTCCTGATTCGCGCTAGCCACTTTCGCTAGTGCTGTGGATCCTATCTCTCGCTTGTCCCTGTTTTCGTGTGTCTGTCTTGTCTGCTACGGACGCTTGCTGGAGGCTCGGTGAGGTAACCGTTAAGCAAGCGTTCGCGTCCTCTGTTTCATGTTTGTCTGTCGATGGTTAGTTAGGCGTGCTTGTCTCTATTGTGCTTATCATGTGGAGACCGCGCATAACCGCGTGCACTGTTGCGAATGAGTGCGGTGTTCGCGGTTAGCTAGCGTTTGTTATTTTCCGCATCTCCTCATTGTATGATTTGCTGTGCCTTTGCTATCCTCGTATTCTGTCCTGATCTGCCTTGTGTCACGTCTGGCGATCGCACCTCTCGCGATCGCGTTCCTGTTTCATATCTGCTGTTGTGTGTGCACTGTCGCGGGGTGGCGACTAGGTTGGCGCACACACATACAACCTGTCCCTTTGCTCGTCTCATTCGCAATCGCCTCTCCTGTGATTGCGTTCTGCGCTTTGTACAATTCCTGTCTGGCATTTGTGGAGGTACAGAGGATTGGTTCCTCTGCACTCCCCAGCGCCATCTGCCGACAGGAATTTTCCCTCTACGGGTGCGTAGCACCTTTTGCTGGGTGCCTGCAAATATACGCTTGTGGAGGATTTCCGCCGTGTCAGGGCACGCGTTGTGCGCTGATCACGGAGAAAGTTCCACAATCGTTACAATGAGAATGTGTTTGCAAACTGTTACTTTGACATCTGCTGGACGGACCTGCTCCGTACCGTCCTAACACCACCTCACCCTATCTGCCCACACTTGTGTAGTGACTTATCTACGTGCTGGTCATATAGCTGAGCAGACTGGAAGAGCTATTTAGCCCCGATCTGTTCTCTTGATCTCACACGTTTTAAAGTTGGGTCTAAGCTTCACTTAGCCGTTACAGTGAAGCAGAGTGTTTATTTGGGTTTATTTTCTTTAACTATGTTATTGCTTTTTAATTTATTCATTGACCCTACAGGTTTAACTTTCACTTCACACAATATTGGTTTAATGCATACCTATGAGGATAATTATCCTTTATTTCTCCTTCTCTCGTTCAAGACCACCACTTACCCACTTAGCCCACTAGATGGCACAAAACACTAAAGGCTTAAATATAATATGCTGCAATGTAAGAGGTTTAAATGATTCTATCAAACGCTCCACGGTCCTAACCTATATAAATAAGAAGAAACCAGACATCTTAGTTCTGATTGAGACACATATCACAGGCAGCAAATCTAAAGCTATGGAAAGACACTGGGTGGGCAGGGCATACCACTCCGAGTTCTCTCAATACTCAAAAGGGATCTCTGTGCTTTTCAGGAAATCTGTTCCTTTTTCCCCTCACTCCACCAAAATTGATCAATATGGTAGATATGTTTTTCTACACGGGCTACTATACAACAAACTTCTATCACTACTAGCCTTTTATATTCCACCTCCATACTCCTCACCACTTCTAAAAGAAGGCCTTCGCTTCATATCTGCTCTGCCCTTATGCCCTAACATCTGGATGGGTGATTTCAATATGGTCTGCAACCCTGCCATAGACAGATTCCCTGCTGCTTCTAATAAAACAACCGCCTTTGCCCATCTAATGTGTGAGATGTCCCTTGTAGACGCTTGGCGTCATATCCACCCAACAACTCAACAATTTTCATGCTTCTCTGCCACCCACAGCACCCTGTCCCGCCTTGACTACTTTTTTGTCTCTAAAAACTTGCTGCCTGTGATACTGTTCGTCGAATTTTTCCCCGTATTGTCTCTGACCACTCCCCAATTGGTATGACAGTCCTTTGGGACGATACCCCCATGCAGATTATATGGAAGTTTAACCCCTTCTGGCTTTCTCTATTCACATTGGAGAATTGGCTAATAGACAAGTTGACACTTTTCTTCCACATACAGTACATGAAGATGAAAAGGACAGAGCACTTGTTTGGAATACCTTTAAACCATATCTGCGGGGCCTCCTTATCAGTGCTGTATCCCACCACAAAAGAGAGACTAACAAATCTATTTATGACCTCCAGTTTCAAATTCCTATACTAGAACAAGTATATCTCTCAGATCCCTCTGGTGTGAATGAGGATGCCTGGAAGGGGGCTCAGACCCAATTTACTCTTACATTAAAAGAGAAAGCCCAGGCTAAGGCCTTTTTCTATAAACAAACTTTCTACGAACAGGGTGAGAGGACTGGTACACTCTTGGCTGGAATGGCCAAAGACAGAAACTCTACCGGTTTCTTCAGTAGCATTAAACTATTTTGGTTCCTGGACGTAGAAACTACGTCCAGGAACCATGCGCGCTCCCGCGGCCGATCGCGCGCGTGCACGCACGCTCCCGGTCCGCGGTTCGTTAGCCAGGCAATCAGTGAATCGGGCTACGATCACTGATTGCTCTCCCCCGCTGAAAAAGCGACAGCTTCTCTCGGAAGCTGCGCCTTTTCTGGCTGTTACCTCCCCCATGCATCTCTCTAAGCGTGTTACGCTTAGAGTGACGTCATGTAAACAAACTCATGGCCGCCATCTTGTGGCCAAAAAGTCATACTACAATTAAAAGTTAAAAAAATGAAAATTAACACACATTTACATTATTGTCTACCTCCCACCCTCCCAAAACTACCCAAATAAAATGTTTACTATAAAAAAAACAAAAAACATTACAATAAAAAAAAAATGTAAATATTTACCTAAGGGTCTAAACTTTTTAAATATCAATGTAAAGATGAAATATTTCTATATTTTTTTTATTTTAAACTTGTAAAAAATGCACCTTTATTTCCAAATAAAATATTGTCGCCATACATTGTGATAAGGACATAATTTTAATGGTGTAATAACCGGGACATATGGGCAAATACAATACGTGGGTTTTAATTATGGAGGCATGTATTATTTTAAAACTATAATGGCTGAAAACTGAGAAATAATCAATTTTTTCCGTTTTTTTCTTATTCTTCCTGTTAAAATGCATTTACAGTAAAGTGGCTCTTAGCAAAATGTACCCCCCAAAGAAAGCCTAATTGGTGGCGGAAAAAAACAAGATATAGATCAGTTCATTGTGATAAGTAGTGATAAAGTTATAGGCTAACGAATGGGAGGTGAACATTTCTCAAGTGAAAACGACGGAACGCGAATGGGTTAAAGATGCAAACTCTACATTAATCACAGGCTCAGTTTCCATTAATAAAACCTTTGCCTCATATTTTCAGGACCTATACACTTCCAAATCTACCTTCTCCCGTGAGGAGGCCGAGATCTTCCTGTCCAAAATTTCCCTTCCCCGTCTCTCCTCAGACCAGGTTGAACTACTTGATGCCCCCATAAGTTTAGATAAACTCGAATCAGCCATACATTCACTACCCAATAAAAAAGCCCCTGGGCTTGATGGTATTCCCAGTGAAGTCCTAAAAAGATTATCCGAAATTATTTCATCCCCTCTTCTCCAAACCTTCCAATTTGCATTTGAGCAAGGCTCCCTTCCCGCATCCATGTGTACTGCTCTTATAGTCCTGATACCCAAACCTGGAAAATACTTATGCGACTCTTATCGTCCAATCTCTTTACTTCCAACAGATGTTAAGATTTTAGCTAAAATACTTGCCTTAAGACTAAGTAAAGTTATACTATCTCTCATACATAATGATCAAACAGGCTTTATGCCCGGTAAGAAAACTTCACTTAACATAAGAAGACTGTTCGCTAGTCTACAAACCAATCACTATAATAGTGGCAGGAGAGTCATCATTTCTCTTGACGCCGCTAAAGCAGTTGATGCTGTAGAGTGGCCCTTTTTACTTGCAACACTTTCCAGGTTTGGGTTCGGTGACCACTTTATTAGATGGGTACAAATTCTTTACAATGACCCTATGGCACAAGTATGCACTAATTCTAACATCTCAGACCCTTTTCTAATAGGCAGGGGCACCCAGCTGAACCACCTGTAAAATTCGCGCAGACTCACGGATTATAGGTCTAAAAATAGGCACCATTGAGGAAAAAATCAGCCAATATGCTGATGACACTATTATGTACCTTGCAGACCCCCACACTTCCCTTACTACCGCCTTTGACCTAATTACAGAAATGGGTGAATACTCAGGCCTGTCTATAAACTGGAGTAAATCCGCAATTCTTACCCTGGACGGTTTAAAAATCTCGGCCTCCTCATTACCATGCCCTCTCCAAATGGTTACTTCCTTTAAATATTTAGGGGTAACGGTTCGGGCCTCTCCAGCTAGCTATTACGAAGACAACGTAGCACAACTACTTCCTCTCACCCAAAACAAATTGACTTCCTGGACAAAACTGCCACTTTCCGCCATGGGCCGTATAAACTTAATTAAAATGGTCCTCATGGGGGGGCCTGCGCGGCGTGTCATGAGAAGGAAGTTCCCTTAGTGAGCTCCGCACTCAGCCTGTCCAAGGAGGGCTCTACACAGCGGTAAAGTTGATGGAATGCTAAGTTATTAGCACAGCTGAATGGGGGAAGCTCCACTGACCCTGGGCATGTCAAGCAAGGGCACTAAAAAAGATTTATTGCCAGCAGCGAAGGATTTTTTCAAACCGCGGGAGGCAGCTAAGATGGCGCCCATCACACAGCCTGAGAAGGGAGACAGCGTATCTGGAGAGAAGGAGATGGACAAGATGCCAGAGCACAGCTTCACGCTAGGAGACATCTCTAAGCTCCTGAATGACCTTAAGGAATCCCTAAGGACTGAGATAAGATCCGCAGTAAGTACCCTGTCGGCACAAATAGAAGATATAGGGGAAAGAACAAACAGACTAGAAATTAAACAGGATGAACTAGCGGAGGCAGTGGAAAAACTACAAGATAATCAAAAAACACAGGAGGAAATTAACATGGCCACAGATGCTAAGCTGGAAGACTTAGATAACAGGGGCAGAAGGGATAATTTACGAGTAAGGGCCGTCCCAGAAGCGATTAAAGACTACAAGAGTTATATACTGGCCTTGTTTAAAGCTCTCATTCCAGACATTCCTGAAGAAATGCTACGCATGGACAGGATACACAGAGCCCTGAAAGCACCTAAAGACCCAAACAAACCAAGGGACATCATTATGAAGATGCATTATTCAGAAACGAGGGAAATAATTCTCTATGCAGCAAGAGACTTGGGCACTCAGGGGATAGGAGAGCACCACGTGCAGATCTTCCCTGATCTGTCCCCCATAACACTAAACAAGAGACTGAAACCTGTGACCACCATACTCCAGAAACAAGCAATACTATATAAATGGGGATTCCCCTTTTCACTCATGTTCACCCTTGGCCAGAAAAGGTACCAAGTATCCTCACTTCAAGAAGGGCTGAAAGCCCTGAAGGATAATAATCTCCTAACTTCACAGGATGACACAGCAATGGATAATACATCCTCAGCCAAAAGAGTACAAAGAGACTGGCAGGAAGTCCACCACTCAACTAACAAGAAGCTGAAAGAAAAACAAACTACTCCTTCCAAGATTCCTTCAGCAAGAAAAGTGCTTCCTCTACAAGCTACCTGATATAAGTAAGATAACACAGAGCTAATGTGAAATATTAACTTTCTTTGATTCTACTATACACCACGCCAGGCCCTTACTTCCCATTCAATATGCTGTTTCTCTACCTATTTGTTATTCTCTGCTATCAACCTAAAAGCATGCTCCTTTCTTAGACTCTTAAAAGAATGACTATAGAGAGCTTCATGGGTATATCTACTCCCCAACTTACCATGGACATGAGTAAGTGAAAATAAGCCCATAATCCGGGACAGACTGAGCTGAATTGGCCCTCAGCTATTCACCATCTGGACCTTTCTCCACAGTGCCTGTTACCTTTGCACTGGGAGAAATATGCTACTAAAAGTTTCAAGCTCCGATCACTTCTATGGTTAACCAAGTTCTGCCTACTTTTATATGTTACCCGTTATTTCATATTTGTATCTCTACTTCTAACTATGTTATGCACATATATAAGTACCGACTCTAATACAAGATGCTGTTATGCTAAAATTATTAGAAAGGCTGATATTGACATGATAAGCTAATTAAATATGATATACAACTATTCTTGTGGGACAAGCAGGCTACTCAAAACTCTCATACGCCCAAACTCTAAATTATGAAATTAATTTGTCACAATGTACAGGGTTTCAATTACCCTATAAAGAGAGCCAAGTGCTTCAAGATATATAAATCTAAGGCCCCGGACATTATAATGCTCCAAGAAACCCACTTTAAAGGTTCCTTCAGACCATTCCTCCATAAAGATTACCCTGAATTCTACACTTCAAACAATACCTCATCTAAAACTAATGGCGTAGCAATACTGCTCCACAAGAATTGTTCATTTCAATGTGCCAAAACGTACAGAGATAATGAGGGCAGAATTCTGATTATATCAGGGACATCAAAAGGTAAACCCCTAACACTAGTTAATCTATATGGCCCAACCCTTAAACAGGGGCAATTCTATGTGAAGGCACTAGATACCATTAGAAAACATAGTCAAGGCAGCATCATCTTAGGAGGAGATCTAAACTTGACACTGAACCCAACCCTAGACAGTAAAAAACTGAATTCGAACAGAGAAAGGCCCAAACTTCCCAAGGCATTCTTCAGATTCTTAAAGGAGCTCTCCCTGATAGACACCTGGAGGGAAGCACATCCACGCAAATTAGATTATACACATTTCTCCCACCCACATTTCAGCTCAGCTAGAATAGACTATATCATGGTTTCTAAAAATATAATTAACACCTTAAAAAGAGCAGACATTTCTCATAGTTGCATTTCAGACCACTCATTGGTTGTCTCCACTTTGATGTTGCATGGTGAAAAACCAGGAAATATTAGATGGAGATTTCCTCCATTCTTACTATCGTCAAAACAAAACAGGTCTCGAATTGCAGAAGCGTTATCAGAATATTTTCAATTTAATAAAATAGAAGATACTTCCACCTCAAATTGGTGGCAAGCCCACAAAGCCTACATCAGAGGGTATATCCTGAAACTAACAAAGACCTTTAAATATGATAAACAGGAGACAAAACTATTACTGGAGAAGGAATTAAATAGGCTACAAACAGAATTCAACTCCAATATGACATTAAATGCCTTAAAAAAAATTCATCAGATCAAGGAAGAGCTAGATATTATCCTATCCAAGGAGGTAGCGCGGAATTTTTTATGGCTAGGACATAAATATTTTTCACTGGCCAATAAAGCTCATACCCTCCTGGCTAGGAAAATTCAAGATAAAAAGAGATCCAACACATCACTTCCCATTAGACTACCAAATGGAGGCATCACGCACAAACCCTCTAAAATATCAGCCATTTTTCGCGAATTCTATCATACACTCTATTCTGATAAATCCCCTCCCCAGGAAAAAAAATAGAAACATTCCTAGCCTCACTAGGCCTTCCTAAAATCACTCTACAACAACAAGACCTGATGAACAGCCCTATAACACCTGAAGAAATAATGAATGTGATTAATAAACTAAAACCCCACAAGGCCCCAGGACCTGATGGCCTATCTGAATGCTACTATAAAACTTTTAAAGATATACTAGTCCCCCATTTATGTTCATATTATGGTGCCATCAGAGAAGGAAGTCTCTTAGGAATGGAAGCAAATAAAGCCACAATAGTAGTCTTACCTAAAGAAAATAAAGACACATCCCTCTGCAAAAACTATAGGCCCATTTCCCTTATAAATCTAGATCATAAAATAATCACCAAAATACTAGCCGAGAGACTTAACACTTTTCTCCCTACAATCATAAAAAGGGATCAAGTGGGTTTCATTCCATCTCGTCAAGGCCCAGACAACATAAGAAAGCTACTAAATCTAATCCACCAAAGTAACAAACATCAATCCCCTATGGCTCTTTTGGCCATCGACATAGAAAAGGCCTTTGACTCCTTGGATTGGAAATATCTCTTCCTAATATTGAAGAAATATGGGTTTCAGGGACCGTTCCTAGAAACTTTGAGAACCCTATATTCCAACCCAACTTCTACCACATTAACAGCGGGGGTGGAATCTGAAGTCTTTCTAATAGCCAGGGGAACGAGGCAGGGGTGTCCCCTCCCCCCTGCTTTGTTCGCACTGGCATTTGAACCTTTATTAGAGGCGATACGCATTAACCCCCTGGTTAAGGGAGTAAGAGTGGGGGAAACCGAACATAAATGCAATGCATTCGCGGATGATCTGCTTCTATCCTTACAAGATCCACTCATATCAATCAATACGGTCTCAGATATCTTAAGAGATTTTGGTATGATATCGGGTTTGAAATGCAACCATGAGAAAACCGAGGCCCTCACACTCAACTGCCCGAGCGATCTCGAACAACAACTAAAAAATACATTTCAATACACATGGAAATCAAAAAGTATTAAATATTTGGGAGTACAGATAGTTAAAGATTTGAAGGATCTGTACCACCTGAATTACAACCCCCTCCTAAAGAATCTTAAAAATAAGATGCTGGGCTGGGACAAACTACATATTTCCTGGATGGGAAGGGTAAATATCCTAAAAATGATAATTCTGCCCAAACTCATGTACTTGTTTAGATCACTTCCCATAGAAATACCCAAATCCCCTATAGATAAATTTCAGGCCTTCACCAACTCCTTCATATGGAGTTTTAAGAGAGCGAAAATTAAGTCCTCCATCCTATCACTTCCGAAAGAACTTGGAGGAATAGGTCTCCCAATCTTTTTTAAATATTATGAAGCAGCCAGATTAGCCCAATTGTTTTCCACGTCCTATGCTCATAGCACCCCGATCTGGAAGGACATAGAAAATGAGGACATTTCCCCATGTTTAATTCAGGATTCTATCTGGCTGGACAAACACCCCAAAGAATTCTGGTCATCTGCCTCCCCAATAACCGTGGAAGCATTTAAATTATGGAACAAAATTAAATTCAAATTTAAGTTAATATCATCCCCCTCCCCACGGGCCCCAATAAATATGAATCCTAGCTTCCCCCCAGGAATTGAATATAAAGCTTTTAACTGGTGGCGAGAAGCTAATATTACCAAATTCGAGGATATCACTTGTAAAACGAACATTATGTCATTTCAGGAACTAAGAGCAAACTATCATATTCCCTTAAGAGAGTATCACAGATTTGTCAAATATATCATTACTACGCCACATCTAATCTCAAAACCACAATGCTACAACCAACTCTTCTAGAAAAGCTCCATAAAAAGGGCAATCCACCTAACCAGCCCATTTCTGTACTATATAAATTAATCTCCGGCGGAGATGCAGCCTCTAAAAACACATCACAAAGGGCCTGGGAAAAAGATATCACCAGAAATATATCGGAGGAAGAATGGAGAACGATATGGAACAACATGTCCAGATGTTCCACTAATGTATCAATCACTGAAACGTCTCTTAAGGTTCTATATAGATCTCACCTCACGCCAGATAGATACTCTAAATTCTCCACTGATAAAAATCCAAACTGCTTTAGGGGCTGCACCACCACAGGAGATTTTAAACATATAAGGTGGGACTGCCCAACTTCTCAAAAATTCTGGGAAAAAGCATATGAATGTATGGGCTCAATCATAGGAAAGGACATCCGTCCAAACATGTTCAACTCCTTACTGAACTACCCATTGTCTAATTTGAACAAACATGAAAACTCCTTGCTTCTGAAAGTGAATACGGCAGCAAAATCTATAATTGCTAAACAGTGGAAAGATAAGTTATTACCATGGGAGAATTTAATAAATAAAATCAATAATATATGCATAAATGAATATCTGTCTAGCCTACTTCTAGAAACAACTGTCAGATATCTTGACATATGGGATCCGTGGCTTAGGTCAGAGCATGGCTCCCATATACGCCATCAATTGGGGAATAACATCATATGATAACTACACTGGCCCCTTTATCATATATTTCATTTTATCTACAAGACTGACTTCCTACTCTACCCATTTAAGAATAGGCCTAAATTACCTAAGCCACAGAACAACATAATCAAACCACAAGATTATATATATATGTCATGGCATTCTGACACCAGCATCAGTATTACTATTACTATCACCAATCGTACATTATGTGCTTTTCTTCGTTATGTTATATGTCTTATGTTATTTACTTCTTCTTTACCTCTACAATATGGGAAAAATTCCCTCCAGAAGGACTGATTGTTACTCCTTTTGTCATATCTGTTGAGATGATTTCTATTTTATGGTTTTCCTATATCTGTATGTAAACCTTAACATCTTCAATAAAGCAATTTTGAAAGTGTAAAATGGTCCTCATGCCCAAAATTCTTTATATCCTGCATAATTCACCTGTATACATACCAGTGCTTTTCTTTAATAAGCTCAGATCTCTCATATTATCTATCGTATGGAATAAATCCAGGGCCAAACTCAGACATGCAATATTACAATGCCCCACCTCTTTAGGAGGAGTAGCTCTACCATCCCCTCTCTTATATTATATCGCCTCTCAATTAGAACACCTAGCACATTGGTTTGTAACAAACTCCCTGCGACCCCCAGATTTGCTGGGATTCTCCTCCACTGAGAGCACCAAGAACCTCCCATTTGCTTTATTAAAAAGTAACCTCACTACCCAAACCCAATCCAACACCATTTTAGTGCAGGCCTCCAAAGTATGGCGGATGGCTAATAGGCTAATGTCAATTTCCAAGTGGGAATATTACACACCACTATGGCAAAACCCTAATCTCTCTGAGCTACTCAAACTTAGCAACACCGATAACTGGGCTGATTTTAGTATACACTACATGGGTCAGATAATTACGCACTCAGCACTCACTCTATGCATATCCTGACCTGCAAGCCCGCTATTCACTACCCCCACAGTTTCAATTTATGTACTTACAGTTGCAACATGCACTATGCTCCCAATTGCCTAATGGTCTCCCACTAATTGAGAACTAAATTCTCATGGAATTCCTGAAAGAAGGCCCACTACCTCACCATATTGGTACTTTATATAATGTACTAAATGAACACACCGCTGCTCCGGTGGTGGAGAAATCTAAAGATAAATGGTTACAATATGATACACAGATTGATGATGAAGAATGGGAAGATTGCTTGCTCGCCACCCGTCTGGTACCCCGTTTTAAAGACCGTCTGACCCAATTATACATAATTCATTAAAGCTACCTTATCCCAAGACATATCTCCAAATACTCCAAAAACACTTCCAATACCTGCCCTAAATGTGCATTGCCCAACCCTACCTGCTTACACTTGCTATGGCTTTGCCCCCCGATAGCTGACTTGTGGAAACAAGTGGTCAACTTCCTACATGATACCATGGGGTCCCCGGCCACTCTAGACGTTAAATGTTGTATTCTTAACATATACGATGAAGATATGAAGAAATTTGACAAATACTTTCTAATTGAAACTCTGTTCATGCTTAAAATATGCATAGCTTTTAGATGGCTGTCCCCTATTTACCCTACTTTTCTAGACTGGAAAATCAAAGTTAAAAATTATCTTCCTCTCAAAAAACTAGTATATCAACATAGAGGATGCCCATCTAAATTCAACAAAATATGGGATAGGTGGCTGGACAAAGTTAACTAAGTTGTCTTATAGCTATATATATAGATGGCTAACTGGTCTGTTTCTCCTCTTTTCTCTTTTTATATATAACTTCTATCTTTCCCTGTCCACTACCCCCCCCCCCTCTTCTTCCTCCTTTACCAAACCTCCCCCCTCACCAACTGGTGTCTAAACTCCCTCTCCTACATCTACATTCCACCTCTTCCGGCTTATCCACGCCACGGAACTTACAATTAATACCCATGGGTATGTTATACATCAGCTTTCTCTACTATAAATTGTACGATGTTTGTTATATCCTACCCTTTATGGCTCTCTGATACAAACTTGGTTATGTACCTTTTATTCAATGTATCTTCACATATCTATATTTGTATATTTTGTACTGCGTTTTATATTCAATAAACCTTTTGGTCAATGAAAAAAAAAAAAAAAAAAAAAAAAAATTCAGAACTCACATCTCTGCTGTGGTGAAATCATCCTATTTTTTACCTTAAGAACATCGTAAAAATCAAGCACCTCATCCCCCCAGAAGATCTACCAACTTTAGTTCATGCCTTCATTACTGACTGGACTACTGCAATGCTCTCTACACTGGCCTTCCAAAAAAGGACTTGTACTGCCTACAGCTAATACAGAACACTGCTGCCAGACTGCTAACCAACCAACCTCGTCACTGCCACATAACGCCAGTCCTGCACTCCCTTCACTGGCTACCTATAGAATGGAGGGTTCTATTCAAGATCGGCCTACTGACATTTAAATCACTGAATAATCTGGGCCCTGGATACATGAAAGAAATGTTGCAGCTGCGTAGCAATCCCCGCATTCTCAGATCCACAGGTTCTAATAATCTAGTCATACCCAGAGTTCACTTGGAAACTGTTGGTCCCAGAGCCTTCTGTCATGCGGCCCCTACGTTTTGGAACTCCTTACCTCAACAGATCAGGACAGCTCCATCTCTAGAGGTGTTTAAATCTAGACTGAAAACCCACCTGTTCAGTTTGGCATTTGCAGAAATATAACTTTTGTTGTGTGAATACTTCACCCTACTACGAATTACTGAATCTGAGAGAGCCTAAGCGCTTTGAGTCCTATTGGAGAAAAGCGCTATAGAAATGTTATTGTATTGTATTGTATAAGGAAGACTGAGCAACGAACAATTGAAACCTTCAAATTGTGGTGCTGGAGAAGAGCTTTGAGAGTCCCTTGGACTGCAAGAAGATTCAATCCATCAATCCTTAAAGGCTACACGAGGTGACATGTGACATGATTAGATAGGCATGGGTATGTACAGTGCCTAGCACACAAATAACTATGCTGTGTTCCTTTTACTCTTTCTGTGCTTGAAATAATTAAATATCAAGAATGTAAGTGGCGGATTCAGTCCTGAAATTCCAACTATAAAACACTTTCCTAGCAGAAAATGGCTTCTGAGAGCAGGAAAGAGATAAAGGGTCAATAGTTCATAGATTTTAGCTCTGGAATACTTCAATGAATGTGTCATTAAGCAAAAACTATAAAATAGTTAAAAAACTTAAAAAGTAGATTTAAACATAAAATAAAACTGGAATATCTTAAAAAGTCATTTTTAGGAGAAGGAAGATAGATACAATTGTTTATTTCATTAGTAAATTTTCGCCTCGGGTGTCCTTTAAAGAAATTAACCTCGACTGTTCATAGGAGGGAGCAATGCTGAAGATTAAGCTGAAATACTTTGGACACACAGTGAGAAGGCAGGACTCACCGGGGAAGTGCCTGATGCTGGGAAAGATCAAGAGAAAAATGAGGAGGGGACTGCAGATAATGAGGTGGCTATATAGTATCAGAGAAGCAACAAACGTGAGCTTGGACAAGCTTCAAGACGCAATGGAGGATAAAGGGGCCTGGTGTGCTGTGGTCCATGGGGTCGCTAAGAGTCGGACATAACTGATTACCGATTGAAAGGGGGCGTGGCTAGCCGCAGATGCATGAAAAGCTAAACTCCTGAGCTCCAGACCTCTTTGGTGGATTACCATAATTTAAGCAGCTAAATGTCACCCCAAAGTGAACAATGTCCAGGCAAAAGACCGCCACTTCCAGAAAGGATCATCTCCTGTCTGAAGCTGGCAGGATTCCTGCATGATTTAAACAAAAGCATAATCCAGGAACACCAGGCCCATCCAAGATGGTGCACGCTCTAACCTCAGAACAACGTGGCAATCAATCCCCACGCTCTCAAACACAGAAACCTCAGCGCACACAGAGAGGCAGATCTCCTAACTCCATCAGTCTCCCAGAAGGAAGCATTAGACCAGGCAGAGACTCTACATCTCCCGTATCTGACCCGGGCCTTCGCTCTGAAAAGCTCAGGTTGGCCGCACTTGCAGAGATCTCAATCCCCTACACAGCCCATCCGCACTCTACCTCTCTTTCAAAGTTATACCCTCTCCGGAGCACCCAGCAAGTGACTCCATATCCCAGAGACAGTTAAACAACCAAACTGATAACCTTTCTCACGAGGCGCCACCTGATCTCAGTCCTTTCAGAAACGCACGCCATTCGCCGCCATATTACCATTCTGCCTCAGAACATTAACTACATACTGAGCACAGCAATCTTAAATGTAAGCAACATAGGAACAGCAGCTGGGTTGAACAAAGCAGATCCTCATGCAGCTCCCACGATCGATCACTCATCCAGAGCCTCCAGACGCTCTGGTATATCTGATCTCAAAGAATACTTATGCTCTCTGCCCACTATCAAAGACCTAAACATATTGTCTCCAGACTTGAAAACACGTATTAAAAGGAGACTTACACATCGGTCACCGTGTTGTAGTCATAGAATCGTCCATAGATCAGATAAATGCCAGATTAGGCCGGGGCAGCCCAGGGCGAAGGTGAACATGCCACCTTAGAAATTATAGCATTTGGTGACGAGGTGACCCTACAAGTGTGCTTTCCCCCACAAAGGAACCTACCCTAGGGTGGTGGCCCCTTAGCCAGTATTGCTAACATATGATCTTTAGGCTTCTTGTTCTTTCGGTTTTCCCTGTGGTCCTGTTTCTGTGGATTCGACTGTGGAGTGGATCCGGTCCCAGGGGTGTGGGACTTATCAGTGTGTCTCAAGGAACTGTATATCGGAAGGGCCCTCACAACTGACAATACAACGCCATATTAGACAATCATCAGGAAGCTATCATATCTCAAACTAACCAACAACAAGATTTGCTTTACCACTTAGATGACATTCATAACCGTAACAGACGGAATAACATCAGAATCCATGGTGTCGGATTTTCCAATACGGGAGATTTAATCGATTTATTCATTGAATAAAAAAAAAAGTTATAATTTTATCTTTCCTGTATGTATAGGACATGAAGTTCATGAGATACATGATTTAATATAATTGTTACGGCCAGAATGCGAAGTGGCCGGCTCATGCGGAAACGGGCTTCAATTTCGGACTTTGGCCGGCCAGAACGCGTTGTGACTTCAGGTGGCCGGCCAAGCTCCACTCACCTCTCCTCCCCCCGCTGCCGCTACATATACTCAGTCAGACCTCCGATCAGGGCGACCGTAGCAGGGAGGCAGAGAGACGCATAGCAGGCTGCCAGCTCACGCGAGACCCGCAGGACCCGAACACTTCAATGCAGAAGTGACGTGACGTCATTGAACACTTCTGCATATGAAGTGTATGGGTCCGGGCGGGTAGCGTGCGCGCTGCTCTGCCTTTCTCCGCCTCTCTGGTCGCCCTGATCGGAGGTCTGAATAGCGCCTCCAGCAAAGCTCCCCCAGCCCAGCAAAGCACCCACAGCCATGCACAGCCCCCCAGCAAAGACCCCCACAGCCATGCACAGCCTCCAGCAGAGCACCCACAGCCATACACAGCCCCCCCCCCCCCAGCAAAGCACCCACAGCCATGCACAGCCCCCCCCCCAGCAAAGCACCCACAGCCATGCACAGCCCCCCCCCCCCCCCAGCAAAGCTCCCACAGCCATGCGCAGCCCCCCCAGCAATGCACCCACAGCCATGCACAGCCCCTCAGCAAAGACCCCACAGCCATGCACAGCCCCCCCCCCCAGCAGAGCACCCACAGCCATGCACAGCCGCCCCAGCAGAGCACCCACAGCCATACACAGCCCCCCAGCAAAGCACTTACAGCCATGCACAGCCCCCCAGCAAAGCACCCCACAGCCCCCCAGCCATGCACAGCCCCCAAGAAAGCAGGAAGTAGACACACTGCAGATTTATTGCAGGATTTGTATCAGCTGTAACTAAAAAATGGTTTTCTTTAAAAAAAAAAAGATTATTATGCTGTATCTTTCAGAGCAGAGAGGAAGTTCCGAGTGCCATTGATGGTGACCGGACAGGACCCGCGATGTTCGGGGATTTGTGCGTTTTGGAGTTTGGCCGACTGACTTTGGCCGTTTCTAGAACTGGCCGGCCAATGTCAGAAATTCCCAGCATTTTGGATTCTAGAAATGGCCGATTTCTGGTTTTGGCCGTAACATAATGAATTATAAGTGTGTTATGATAAATACTATGCAGCCACAATGATTATAGCTATGAGATATTGATATTTTATTATGATTTTTTATATTGCTTAATTTTAAAACAAGGCTGAATCGGTGTATCCCAGCTTCACTCTGCTCAGGAAGATTAGCTAGCAGACAGAAAGATAACTCAGAATGTTGACTTAAATGTTTGTACATAGCTTTAAGCAACCTTGCAAGCCGAGTGTTTACCAAGTTTGGAACGTGCAGGGCAAGTTGGATAAAGAGTCAAGATAGAAGGAATGTGTAATTGAATGGAGACAGGCATATATGCCTCATTATTAACCTCCCCGGCGTTCTATTAAGATCGCCAGGGCGGCTGCGGGAGGGTTTTTTTTTTTTTATAAAAAAAAAATCTTTTTCATGCAGCCAACTGAAAGTTGGCTGCATGAAAGCCCACTAGAGGGCGCTCCTGCCGCATATTTCTGATCGCTTCCGGGGATCAGAAGTAACAAGAAGGGCCGCGATGTGTGGCCCTCCTTGTTTTGCTTTTCTCGTCGCCATGGCGATGAGCGGAGTGACGTCATGGACGTCAGCCGACGTCCTGACGTCAGCCACCTCCGATCCAGCCCTTAGCGCTGGCCGGAACTGATTGGTCCAGCTGCGCAGGGCTCGGGCGGCTGGGGGGACCCTCTTTCGCCGCTGCTCGCGGCGGATCGCCGCAGAGCGGCGGCGATCAGGTAGCACACGCGGCTGGCAAAGTGCCGGCTGCGTGTGCTGCTTTTTATTTGGCGAAAATCGGCCCAGCAGGGCCTGAGCGGCACCCTCCGGCGGTAATGGACGAGCCAAGCTCGTCCATACCGCTCAGGAGGTTAAATATATATATCCCTGCTCATGGAATGTTTCATATATGTTCTTATCATAGATTATATGTGGAATATTTCATCACATATATATATATATATATATATCTATATATATATATATATATATATATATATATATATATATATATATATATATATACACAGTGGGATGGGAAAATTTGGGCAACCTTGTTAATCATCATGATATTCTTGTATAAATCGTTGGTTGTTACAATAAAAAATGAGTTAAACATATAATATAGGAGACACACACAGTGATATTTGAGAAGTGAAATTACGTTTATTGGATTTACAGAAAGTGCGCAATAATTGTTTAAACAAAATTAGGTAGGTGCAAACATTTGGGCACCTCAAAAAAGAAATTAAATTAATATTTAGTAGATCCTCCTTTTGCAGAAATTGCAGCCTTCCTGTAGGTCACAATGAGAGTCTGGATTCTGATTAAAGCAGACCCAAACTAAAAATTTTCAGTGCATGCTTTTCACCCTTCTCTTTTCATAACTAGGGTTATACAGGTGGCAGCCATTAGCAATTCCTCCTTTGCCAGACACCTGCTACTTCACCAGTTTGCCGGTTTCTGCCCCGGCAATATGAAAGGAAGGGAGGGGTTCCTCCAAATAAATGTAAAATATTTTATATTTGTCATCATGCAGCTGAAAAAAGGCTGCTATTTATTAGTATAATTTAGAAAATAGACTTTATTTCTGAAATCTTGTATTTTTAATTTGGGTCCACTTTAAAGGTATTTTTTACCATTCCTCTTTACAAAACATCTCTAGTTCATTCAGGTTTGATGGCTCCTGAGCATGGACAGCTCTCTTTAACTCACACCAAAGATTTTTAATTATATTCAAGTCTGGGGACTGAGATGGACATTCCAAAATGTTGTACTTGTTCCTCTGCATGAATGCCTTAGTGGTTTTAAGCAGTGTTTAGGGTTGTTGTCTTGTTGAAAGATCCAGCCCCGGTGCAGCTCCAGCTTTGTCACCGATTCCTGGACATTGGTCTCCAGAATTTGTGGATACTGAATGGAATCCATGCGTCCCTCAACATTGACAAGATTCCCAGTCCCTGCACTGCCACACAGCCCCACAGCATGATGGAGCCACCACCATATTTTACTGTAAGTAGCAGGTGTTTTTCTTGGAATGCTGTGTTCTTTATTCTACATGCATAATACCTAAATAACTCAATTTTAGTTTCATCAGTCCACAGCACCTTATTCCAAAATGAAGCTGGCTTGTCCAAATGTGCTTTAGCATACCTCAAACGGCTGTTTGTGCTGTGGGCTTCCTTTGCATCACTCTCGCATACAGCATCTCCTTGTGTAAAGTGCACCGAATGGTTGAACGATGCACAGTGACTCCATCTGCAGCAAGATGATGTTGTAGGTCTTTGGTACTGGTCTGTGGGTTGACTGACTGTTCTCACCATTCGCCGCTTCTGTCTATCTGAGATTTTTCTTGGTCTGCCAATTCGAGCCTTCACTTGAACTGAGCCTGTGGTCTTCCATTTCCTCAATATGTTCCTAACTGTGGAAACAAACATCTGAAATTTCTGAGACAGCTTTCTGTATATTTCCTATAAGCCATGATGGTGAATAATCTTTGTCTTCAGGTCATTTAAGAGTTGTTTTGAGACCCCCATGTTGCTACTCTTCAGAGAAAATTAAAATAGGTAAACTTATAATTGACCCCCTTAAATACTCTTTCTCATAATTGGATCCACCTGTGTATGTAGGTCAGGGGTCACTGAGCTTACCAAGCCAATTTGAGTTCCAATATTTACTTCTAAAGGTTTTGGAATCAATAAAATGACAACAGGGCCCACATTTATGCACATGCATAATTTTATTTAAACAATTATTGTGCGCTTTGTGTTAATTCAAAAAAACTTCATTTCACGCCTCAAATCTCACTGTGTGTGTCTCCTATATGATATATTTAACTGATTTTTTTTTATCATAAGAACCAACAATTTATACAGGAAAGTGTGTGTGTGTGTGTGTGTGTGTGTATATTGCAATATATATGATATACATATCATATATATATATATATATATATATATATATATATATATATATCATATATATATATATATATATATATATATATATATATATATATGATATATATGATATATATATATATATATATATATATATGATATATATATATGATATATGATATGTATATGATATATATATAGATATATATATATATATATAATTTAGTCTATTTAGTCTAGAGAAAAGACGCCTTAGAGGGGATCTAATTAACATGTATAAATACATCAGAGGGCAATATAATAGCTTGGCGGATGAGCTTTTTGTCCCTAGGCCTTCTCAAAGGACTAGAGGACCTAATCTGCGCATGGAGGAAAAATGTTTTAGCCATTTATTTAGGAAAGGGTTCTTTACAGTAAGAGTGATTAAGATGTGGAATACCATTGCCACAGGAAGTCGTTATGGCAAACTCTATACCTGCATTTAAAGGGGGCTTAGATGCTTTCCTTGCGTTGAAAGACATCCATGGCTACAATTACTAGGTAATGCCTAATGATGTTGATCCAGGGATTTTATCTGATTGCCATCTGGAGTCGGGAAGGAATTTTTCCCTTTAGGGGCTAATTGGACCATGCCTTGTAAGGATTTTTTCGCCTTCCTCTGGATCAACAGGGATATGTGAGGGAGCAGGCTGGTGTTGTACTTTATACTGGTTGAACTCGATGGACATATATTCTTTTTTCAACCAAAATAACTATGTAACTAGGATATATATAGGATATATACATATATATATATATATATATATATATATGATATATATATATATATATATATGATATATATATATATATATATATATATATATATATATATATATATGATATATGATATATATATATATATATATATATATATATGATATATATATGATATATATATATATATATATCATATATAGATATGATATATAGATATGATATAATATATATATATATATATATATATATATATATATATATATATGATATACAGTGGAGGAAATAATTATTTGACCCCTCACTGATTTTGTAAGTTTGTCCAATGACAAAGAAATGAAAAGTCTCAGAACAGTATCATTTCGTTTCAAGGATGTTTATTAAAGTAAAAACGCAAATACATGAACATTCCACAGTAAAGAATATTTCCCCACGCAGGAGGAATAGCTTAAGAGCCAACTTCAGTTATAGCAAAGTTATGAAACGTTCATAAGAATATCAAGAGAAAACACATTTTATAAAATATGTAACTATAGGGGGGGGTGAGAGAAGGGAAGGGAGAGGAAACATAGGATTAAATAGACACAGTAGACCCATGGGTGCAATGCACAACATGCCAATGGGTCACTAATACGGGGTAGGGAGGGAGGTGGGGAGGGGGAGGCTTTCTCAAGAACCACATATGGGTTGAGTGTTCATCTCATGGAATGGAAAAAGTGAGGTTGGAGGAACCTACCATGCCAGAGGGATACAGCTAGAAAGAGTGAAGTACATAACTAAGACCATTATTGTCCTGCCACTCTATCCAGTCATTCCAAGTTTTGAAAAAGTTAGGTAGGTTATCCTGAATCTTCGCCATAATGTGTGCAGATAGCATGGCGGAATTTAAATCTGAAAATACTGTTTCTGGAAATAGAGAGGGAGATTTCCATCGAGAAGCTAAATGTCGCTTCCCGAGAGCAAAGGCATGCTGGAATAGTCTATGGGTGGTGTAATTAAACGTTGGCGGTTTATTCCCAAGTAGGACAACTGATGGATCAATTGGTAGAGAGACTTTGGAAATAAAGCACAATTTGGACCAAATAGTAGACCAGAAAGCCTGTGCTATCGGGCAAGCCCACCAAGTATGCCAAATATCACCACGGGCCTGACAACCTCTAAAACATAGGGCCGATACTGATCTATCGAAGTAGTGAATCCTAGCTGGGGTCATATAGCATCTATGGAGGAGTTTGAGCGCAGTTTCAATAGATGAGTAGTAGGCACTATTTTTTAATACAGAAGTACAACAATGAGTCCATCGACTGGCTGAAATCTCAAACTGCATATCAGATTCCCATTTGGATTGAAAAGGAAACTTAGTATCAGGGGGGACCTGTGTAAATGTATCATATAGTTCTGAAATCAGGCCCCTCTCAAGCGCAGAATCTTTACATCTAACCTCGAAAGCCATGTAGGAGGTAATGGAATTGGAGGGATTTAATGATCTAAGAAAATGAAAAACTTGTGATACTCTGAAGATTTCGCTTGGAGGGGGGTGATGTTCGGTCAGAAACTGACGAATGGAGATAAGCTTATAAGCAGTGATGAAGTTGCCCATTTTTGTGAGACCTTTTTCAATCCACCATTTAAAGAGGTTGATTTGATGGCCAGGCGAGAAGTCAGGATTACCCAAAATTTCAGTTAGACGTGTGATCGGTGATTGTAGTTTATGTGTAAATCTAACTTTCTGCCAAATAGCAAGGGAATGAGCTGATATAGGCGAGGATTTGTTAATGGTGGCTAATGGGATGTTCTGGGCCCACATTATCCCAGGTAAAGTCAAAGGGGCTAACAGCTGCGATTCTAGATGAACCCATAGAGGCGTATGGGTTTTTGCATTAATTGCAACCATTTGGGCAATCTGAGCCGCTTTGTAATAAATTGGAAGGTTAGGAAGGTTGAGACCTCTCAGATGCTTTTTCCTGGATAGAGCCACTCTATTGATTTTTGCTCTCCTGTTCTGCCAGACAAATTTATAAACCTTATTTTGGAGTTCTTTAAATGGTTTGGGCTGGAGTTTGATAAGGAGGGTCCTAAAAAGATACAATAGTCTTGATAAAAGGGTCATTTTTATGGAGTTCACCCTTCCTAGTAGGGACAGGGGATATGAGGCCCAGGTTTGTAAGTCATTTAATAACTTGTGATACAGGGCGGGATAGTTAGTTTCATAAAGGGAGTCTGGGTTTAACGGAAGGTTAACCCCAAGATATTTAATGTATTTAGTTTGCAACTTAAGGCCTAAAGACTGGGCCATGTCATTAGTAGTTTGAGTGGACATATTAGTTACCATTAACTCAGACTTATCCAAGTTCAAACGAAAGCCGGAGAAAGTAGAAAAATCCAAGATAATTTGTAAAAGATTAGGAATAGAAGTGTGGGGGCTCGTGAGGGTTAAAAGGACGTCGTCCGCGAAAAGGCTCATTTTATATTCATTTTGCCCAATTCTGACACCCTGGACGTCAGGTGAAGATCTAATTTTGATTGCCAGGGGCTCCATTACTAGAGCAAAAATTCCCGGTGAGAGGGGGCACCCCTGTCTCGTTCCTCTCTGTATTGGGAAAGTAATTTGGGAAGTCGATGGAAGTTTAAGGTTTGCTGAGGTAGAGGAATAAAGAACCTGAATAGCCTTCAAGTATTCACCAGAGAATCCAAATCTTTTGAGGACTTCGACCATATAGGGCCATTTTATCAGGTCGAAGGCCTTTTCCATGTCTAGGGAGAGAATAGCAAGCTGTTTAGAATTACGTTTGCAATAATGTTGGATGTTGATGGTCTTACGAACATTATCTGCTGCTTGCCTCATGGGGATGAAGCCCACCTGATCCCCATGGACAAGAGCAGGCAAAACCTTATTCAATCTTGTAGCTAAGATGGACATGAACATTTTGTAATCGACTCCCAAAAGGGAGATAGGCCTATAATTTTTCGGGTCAAGATGGTCTCTATTAAGCTTTGGGATAACCGTAATTGAAGATTTGAGGAATTCAGGAGGAGGGGCACCCCCTTTCATCATGAAATTGTAGAATTTCTGGAGGTAAGGAATTAGAATATTAGCATATTTTTTTATAGTAGATGGCAGATTGGCCGTCTGGGCCTGGAGCCTTTGCCAGTTTTAATTTCTTAATAGCATCATGGATTTCTTCATATGAAATTGGGAGGTTAAGAAGTTTAGAGGAATCAGGAGCGAGCTTATGTAGTATTGTCTGGGTTATAAAGGAATGTTTATTAGAGGAGAAAGCATCTGGATCATCATCTTTATAGAGGTTAGAATAGTACTCAAGGAAGGTATTATATATTTTATCTGGATTAGTGGTGATTTGTCCGTATGATTGTCTAATTTTAATGATTTTGTTAATTGTTTGTTGACTGCAAAGTTTTTTGGCCAACCATTTATTGGGCTTGTTCAATTGAACATAAGATATTGCTTTTGTCCATCTCAAACTCTTTTCAAGGTGGTCATTAAGCAAAGCATCAAGCTGAAGACGTGAATCAGAGATCTGCTTGCACAGAAATCGTGAGGGAGTCAATTGATTGGTGGTCATAAGATTTAAAATCCTATGTTCAAGATTTTGGATAATAACGGTTCTATCACGCTTCAGCCTGGATGCATGGCCAATAAGCTCACCTCTGACTACGGCTTTGTGGGCCATCCAGCATATTCCTGGATTAATGTTTCCTATATCGTTTTCAAGGAAGTAATTGTTAAGGCATGTATCCAATTGTCCAGATACCTCAGGGTTAAGCAAAAGAGTCTCATTCAGCCTCCAGAGGGATCTACAAAGCTGGGGAACAGGAGACAATAAGGCCGAGAAGACCATGTCATGGTCTGACCAAGGGCAAATAAGATGCCTGGAAAATGCTAGGTCAGAGGCACATGCAGCCGTAAGTAAGATTAGACCAATTCTGGACTAAGAGTTATGTGGGTGCGAAAAGAACGTGTAGCCCCTTTTGCTGCCATTAAACTCCCTCCATGAATCAAAGACTGAATGTAATCTAAAAGTCTCCAGGAACAGGTCCCTTGACTGTCTAGAGGCTGATGATTTCTTGGGGGTATGAGAGCGGTCTATATCATAGCAAGGGGTGGAGTTAAAGTCTCCGGCCCAAATGATGGTATCATAATTGAGTGTTAGCAAGATATCTGAGACAGCTGAGAGGCAGGCCGAGATTTTTCCGGGAGGGATATATACATTAACAATGCATATGATTTTAGTCATAAGGGTTCCTAGTAGTATGAGATATGTGCCATTATCATCGGATATCTGGGATTGTAATTCAAATGGGAAGGAATCTGAAAGGAGTGTCAAAACACCTCTATGCTTTTTCTTGGCTGAAAACATATAGAACCGCTTGTAGTTCTTGTGGAGACTTCTGGGGGTGAATGTATTAGGAAAGTGGGTTTCTTGGATACATAGAACCTCTGGTTTGTGTTTCACATAATCAGAGAGGGCCTTGTTTCTCTTCTGGGGCGAATTAAGACCTCTGGCATTATGTGATAAAATTTTAATTAACTGGGGTGCCATGACATAAGGTAGAGGGTGTATTCGTAAAGTACAAAATGGCTGCCCAGGGGGGGCGAGGTCCTTAAGCAAATATTGATTTATTTTACCTGAGAAGAAAACTGGTCGTGAAGATGAAGGGAGAAAGCCAACCAGGGAAGGGGGAAAAACTAACAAGTAACATTGTGCTATGGGGTGACCCATTATTAGTTGGGTGACCGACAAACACTAAGTGGGGTACCAACATGGTAACACCTCACCAATTGCCATAGACTATTAGAAAGATATTTAGCAAGCTATATAAGCTTCACAACAGTGTTCAAACTAAAATGCAAGACATAGTAGTAGGACCTTAATCGACAGGATTAGACCTAAAATGTGCAAGGGTAGCATCGTTATATACATTGAGATTATAACTATAGGCACATCATGGAATTGAGTGTAACAACATATACAACAAAAAGTGATGTATCTTACGGACTCTCGATCTTGCCCAGGAACCTAGTGAAAGAAAAAATATTATAAAGAAACAAAATAAGTATACTATCAAAAGTGCTAGGGTGGGCCTGCAAGTTCAACGCAGGAAAGCGAAGCAAACGAATAAGAATGTGCAGTGGTGGGACCAGGAGCCAACACCAGAGTCCGAGGCCAATAGAGGCACAGGGGTCCTAGTTCCAAAAGGAGTAGAGCTGGGCCTGCCTGCACAAAGGCTGAGGGTCGGGCGATAGTTATTCCCAGACCGTAATGAGGTATGGTCCATCAAAGTAAAAGGACAAAGATCAAAAGCCACACAGAAAGACACTGGAAAAAAGACTGATCAGCATCATAAAGTGATCAAACACCGGAGAACAAGAATGTAGCCTAAAAGTAGCAAGGGAAGCTCCGGATGCAGATAAGATGTCTTCAGGTGGAAGATTTGGGTCTTCTAGTCGAGGACCAGACCCTACGCAGCCCGCTGGAATTGGCCGACCCAGATTCTTGATTCGAGTCCACTGGTAGATCAAAGGTGATGCCAGCATCGTTTAATGCAGTGTTCCCCAACCCTGTCCTCAAGGCCCACCAACAGTGCATGTTTTGTGGAAAGCCATAGAGAGTAGTTAATCAGCTCTGCTGAGACACTAATTACCCCACCTGTGCATGTGTGTGGTTTTCTGCAAAACATGCACTGTTGGTGGGCCCTGAGGACAGGGTTGGGGAACTCTGGTTTAATGCATCTTCCATTTCTTGAGTTGTCCTGCAGGCATAGGTCTTGTTGTTGAAGCGAAAGGAGAGTCTAAACGGAAATCCTCAGCTATAGCGGATGGAATCACGTTGAAGAGCCAAGGTGTATGGTCTGAACGATCTTCGTTTTTGGATTGTAAGAGGTGCCAGATCGGGGAAGATCTGGATAGACTGTGACATGCCAGGAAGTACAATTAAATCTCGAGCAGCCAGCAGTATCTTATCTCTTGCATCTTCAGTACAAAGCTTCGCGATTACATCTCTAGGGAGCTCAGGATTTCTGGGTCTCGCCATCGCTCTATGTATGCGAACGATGCGTAACATGGCAGGGTCAACTTGCGTAAGCAAAGCGCAAAACAGGTTAGTAGCCACAGGTTCCAATTCAGTAACAGATTCTGGAAGTACCTTGATTCCAACATTTGCCCTCCTGCTCCTGTTTTCAAGGTCCTCCAATTTGGATTCAATAGTGTCCAAACGAGAATCATGCTTCTGTACTAACTTTCTGTCAGCCTTGATAGCAGTGGCCATGTTGTCAGATTGATTCTCCAGTGTAGAGACTCTCTCACCTAAATCCGTGATCTGCCTAGAAAACTCTGCCACAGCCTCTTGCAGCTCAGCCCTGAACATGCCTCTAATA